>NW_010308927.1:7153-37217 GCF_000700745.2 Antrostomus carolinensis
GTTATCTCTATATTTGAAGCACACATTTCTTTTCTACTTACTCTCTAACTCTCTCTTTCCTTTCCCTTTTTTGGTACAGATTCATCTTTCTTTTATTCTAATCCATGGCTTGACACTTGTTACTCTTAGGAGTGGATTCATCATCTCATGAGAAATAACAGCATGGAGCAGCAGAAGCATGCAACCTATTGAAAAAAGGAATGGTGAAAATTTCAGTATGGGAAGCTGTCTGAGTTGAGAACACACAGGCAGTTCTCACTGTCCCTTATATATCAGGAGTCTAAGAGTGATAGATGGAACAACTATGTGACGAAACATCAACAGGTAGTGCTGTTGTGATGGCCTTCATAGAATCATAGCAGGTTGGAAGTGGCCTCAAAGATCATCTGGTCCAACCTTTCTTGGCCAAAGCACGGTCTAGACAAGATGGCTCAGCACATTGTCCAGCTGAATCTTCAAAGTGTCCAATGTTGAGGAAACCACCACTTCCCTGGGTAGATTATTCCAGTGGCTGATTGTTCTCATTGTGAAAAATTTCCCTCTTATGTCCAACTGGAACCTCCCCAGGAGTAACTTGTACCCATTACACCTCATCTTTTCCATGTAACTCATTGCAAAAGGGAGTCTCCATCTTCTTTGTACCACCCTTTAAGTACTGGAAGAATGGTCTTGTTCGAGACAATTAGTAGGAAGATGATAGCCATATTATAACAAAAAAGTTACATATATATGCACCATCATAACTATTATATTTCTTTTCTTTGTGTTTCTGCTTTCAGAGCTAGAAGACACCTAATATTCCTCTCTCTATATTTTTTATATCAGAATTGATCTCTTTTTAAACACTGTGTTTCGGTTATTGACTGCATGCTTTGACTGCAGGCTGCATAATTCAGAGACTATTGTGACTATTCTAAAATAATGAGTAATGCACAAATTAAATTGTCTGTGGAAGATGTTATGAATTTCTAATTATGGAATTTATCCCCTTGGAATATGAAAACATAAAAGTAAACAAGTCAGAGCACTGTTTAACTTTCATTCTAAGAACAAGATTGTAATTATGTACAAGTTATACAAAAAAACAGATACCAAACTATTTATTACAGTTATGTTCAGAAGTTCTATTAGAAACATGCTTCTGAAATTGTATTCAAATACAAGGGTATATACTTTTTATCAGAAGAGATATGATATTATGGTTTTCTGATGAAAAAGTTACTATATGAAATCACCGGCATTGTAAAATGACAAATAGTATCACTTTCTTAGATTGAAATTAATTTCATATCACATTAAATATGGTAACATCTATTCTTTTTTAAGTCGGGTAGTTTCCAAACTATATACCTTAAGATTTTTAAAATATCCAGCAAGCAATTAAGGATAACATGAGTCACCGTCACAAGTAATGAGGATATCTTGACTGCAAAATATAACCATTTCCTAAAATTTATTCAGGACAGGAAGAACTGATTTTTACTGGGGGGTGAAAAGAAAAAGATACATTTTATGAGGACTTGAAGTACGTATATGTCATACACAAGTTACTACAGAAATACTGCATGCTTTCTGATGAAACTATTTAAATAAACCAAGTTAGAGTAAAACAGGTTGTATTGGTCTGCATAAGTCACTGTGCGTGATTTCTCTCTCAAACTGATTGCTTTTATTATAATGACCTGCTGTGATTTTAACATATGGAGTGTCTTCTTCCAAGTTTGATATTAAGGCACAAAGATCTGAATCCTCATTTTTGTTAGTTTAACAGATTAAGTGGTCATACCCTACTGCCATGGGTACAGCATAAACCCCTATGTCTTATGAGTTACATTAGCCAAGATTTCCCAAGAGAATTTGGGGTCATGATTCTAACAAATGTAGAACAAATTAGAACAAATTTCTAACAAAATTAGAATAACGTGGCAAGCACATACCTGAAAGAAATACTGCCCATTACAGCTACACTGTGTAGGTCATATGGTACTGAAATTTCACAGCAGCAATGTAATTTGGTTTTAAAAATGAATGAAATGAGTGGGTGTGGGATAACATACCATGAACAGAAAGCTTTTTAAGCATGAAATGCTCAGAATAATGAGGAAGTTACAGCTCAGAATGGAGACACACAACATAACCACAGAGATGTTTGCAAACAACTGCCCTGCACAGTAGACTTTAATCAAATATGCTGTTCAGCTCTTGTTTTTAAGATCCCTAATAGCCATCTTTTTTTTTATTCATTAATATTCTATGAACATAGAATCATAGAATCATAGAATGGTTTGGATTGGAAGGGACCTTAAAGATCATCTTCCTAATATCTAATCTAAACCTCCCCTCTTTCAGTTTAAACGGGGGTCCCCTTGTTTTGTCATTAGTTGTCCTTAGGAAAAGTCCTTCCCCAGCTTTCTTGTAGGCCCCCTTCAGGTATTGGAAGGCTTATAAAATCACCCTGGAGCCTTCTCTTTTCCAGGCTGAACAACCCCAACTCTTTCAGCCTGTCCTCATAGAAGAGGTGCTCCAGCCCTCGGATCATCCTTGTGGCCCTTCTCTGGACTAGTTCTAACTGGTCCATGTAACATCTTTATAGAGGAGGAAGATGAGATATCAATGTGTGCCATCATACACAATTTTCCCAGATTCTCAACAGCTTCTTTACTTTCAGTGCTTGTGCATGGGGTTTTGATGTTCTGCCAAAAGCTTATGTGAGGTCCAAAATACCTCCATGTCCCTTTCTTTTCAAGTGTTTCTTTCCTCAGAGTTACTAGGGATAACACAGACTTTTTACAATGTGGGGGGAAAGAGACAGGTCCTGTCCTGCTGACTAAGAGAGTTGCTGCCAGAGCTATCCCACTGGTAGTCCATGCTAACAAAAAGTGGGCAAAGAGAAAGAAAAGACAGATTTGTGACTCAACACACACTTTATCAAAAGGAAAATTATATCTTAAAATTGTATTCCTGACACATTTTGGAGTATGTGTAGGCAAAGACATTTTAATTAGGATTTTGTGATCCCCAAAGGGAAAGACCTACATGTGATGAAGTAGTGTTTCAAAAGTGCTTTTACATTTTGAATCGAGTTCTTGGAGTTAAATGTTAATATTATCACTGTGTCCTCTGAAGTGGCATGACAGATGTTTTCATTTGTGAGATCACATGCTATTTTGCAGATAAAATGCTATTATATCTCCAACCCTGCACAGATGATCTTGTAATTATGTAATTTATTTTTCTTAGTTTCTTTTTCCCCCAGTTTTTAGGCTAGTGCTACATTTCATAATTCTAAGTACATTTGATATTGAACCATGTTTTTCACAATTCATATTGATCATGCTTTTATGTGGTCTTCCCTTTTTTCTGATGTATGTGTTTTAGTAATCATCACTGTGTACATTTATTATGCCACTAGCAGAAAATGTTTCTCTTTGACAGGTCCCTATCTGATTCATATTCTATTTTATAAATCTTTTTTTATGTAGCTCAAAGCCTGAGTATAATTGTTTTGTGTTTCTTTGCTGTCTATTTTCTAGACTGAAAACAGTAGATACTACTTTCTCCAAGTACTGAATATGTCTTCAAAATAATATTAAACTATTTAATGAAATGAAAGTGTTTTAAAATACGTACTTAGTACCATATTTAAGATTAGAAGCATACAAACTTTTTCATCCTTGCAAGGTGACACGTTTGCATTTCCAGTTTCAAAAAACTAATTAATATTGTAATTTAATGATGTTCAATAATGATCAAATATTTGTCCTGTAATACAAGGTTCCTCACCCAAAGAAAATATGCCAAATTACTCTGTGTGTAACATAATGAATATGAGAATAAGGAATGAGGGCAGAGGGATAGAACAATAGAAGAGTTCCCTTCATACCAAGATCAGACTCTTGTCACACTTGGATAATGTTTGGCAGAGTAGATCCAAGTCAGAATTATTTATTACGCTATGTAGGTAAGTGGATAAAACATACCTAAGTAGATAAATGACTGATGAGATTCCTGTGGGCATCATGGAAGAATAGGCTATTCAGAAAGGATTTAAAGGAAAGGGCAGAAGATCTGTAGCTCTTTCTATAATGAGGTATAGGCAGAACATAGAGGAAAGAAAAGGTCATGGGAGAAATGAGAATAAGAAATTGAGGTTGAGGTACCCACACTGAAGAAGTTGAAGTACCCACAGAACGTGCAGACAGAATTACCACTAAATTCTGCACCTAAAGGATTGGATAGTAGAATGGAGGGAGTGTACACACACGTATACTCCTAATGGCAGTGAAAAAGAGCACAAAACTTGGGAATGGTAAAGAATAACTAGAACTGAAGTAGTAACAATAAATACAGGCAGTGACAAACACTTGTAGATTTTTAATCTGTATGACAAAACCAGAAACAAATAAATGATGCAAAGACACAACATTATTTCATTTTTAGGTTTTAGGAAGAAAGTTGTATCAGGGAAAATAGTTCCCGGAGAAGATACAGTTGCAATTTAATTCTAAATACATTGCTCTCTGTAGTTGCAATACCATGTTACATGTCTACATGGTGACTTGGAGCTGTTGTTTCACTTACAGATTGATTATTGAGGTTTTTCTCAGAAACGGTTACTGGACACAGAATAAAATACAGTCTTCCATGAGAATGCACTAGTGACTTCCTATAGCATAAAGAGGAAATGCCTGAAATGATTGATCTGAACAGTGTTATGCAAATATAAAGCATTACAAGAATACACCAGTCTTGTAATACAATAATTCTGGTACGTATGAGTAGTTTCAGTCTATGGAATCTTTACAACTGTAATATTTAATTTCAAATAATTTAGTTTCATTTTATTTTAATTTACCAGAGAACAGTAACTTAAAAAGTATCCAAAGAGATTTTTTCTAGGGCTGTGCTACTTCCTGAAAAAAACCCCCCAAAACCCCAAAAGAGCAAAGGGACACAATCCTGTGTTCATTCTGATCAAGACCCTGAACTTGTGAATGCAAACACCCACCTGGATTCTGTAATCACCTTTGCTTTGCTGCTAATGGGCATGAAGTTACTCGCCTGCTCAGTGAATCCCAGATGCAGAGACAACCCCTGGTCCCTGTTCCAGCGCTTCTAAGTCGTGAGTATGGAGGAATAAAGGGTAAGTCTAACTTGTGCACCTACCTAAAAGCTTTGGTTACAGCAAGTAAGTTCTAATACATGAAACAAGACAGATAAAGAATTCAAGAACACATTTTCATTTGTTCAAAAGCTCCAAAATCCTATTTCCTCTTTAACTCTGGTTCTGGGCTGTAACATGTCACAGGGACTGAGCAATTTACTGAGCACTTAATTATTGAGCAAAAATTTTCTCAAGTGCCTAGCTAATGACTTTAGCAAAAACAAGCAAAGGAATAACCAGAAAGAGGTTCAACCCCGGCAGAGTTTTATGAAATTAGTGTCAGTGCTTTAGCCGATTTGCATGTGGGTAATACCTGTCTGTATCGCTTTTGCAATTCCAACTGGAAAAGATATGCTTACTTTTTCACCTTTGAACTTCTCTATTTTCTTGCTACATGTTGTTGATCTGATGCTGCATTTAAACTCCAGGTTCACTTTTTGGTGGCTTCAATTAACTCAGTGTTCATTAAGTAAGGGGCTGATCCTTCATCTTCAGTTACATCTATACTCTTTGTTTTACTCTCATCTATATTTTTTACTTTTCCAGGCTATCCAGTCATGAGTAACAGTTTGCAAAAATGACCTTTACAGTTCTGAAGCACTTTCAAATGAAACAGGAATTACTGATCTATATCAGATTGCTAGGCTCTCTACTGCAATCTCTTGCCTGTCTTTGTAACCAATGCTATAGTATTTAGATAAAGGTTTTAGAAACTCCCATTGTTTTTTCTAAATGTGTTGTTTCCTCAGTTAAGTCTTTTCCCCATATCTCACTGCTAGAGCCTTGTTTAAGCCCCAAAACTTGAAGCCTCAGGACTTTTCATAATGTTTGTAAGTAGTAATGGTAATAATTGTGGCAGGTCTTGGTTTTTATTCTCTTTTAATTTAATGACACAAGATATAATACAAATACCATCACCTCAGGAGTATTCTCACTATATTACATCTTGTGTAAACACTCTCAACTCTGCTAAATTGGTGTAAAAACATACAACATCAGAACTGTGCTGGTCTATGTCCATTCTGAAATTACTTTGCACTGCCAAATACATGCACTGATAAAGCTGAAGGGGGAGAGAAGATAGAGAATCAGACTTGCCCAGTTTAGATAGAGTTTAATTTTGGACCATAACTGAGTTCTTGTAAGTTATAATTGAAATAAACTAAGTGCCTAAGATCCAGTAAGCTAAATGCTTACTAAATTCTGTTTCTTGGATGAAATTTCAGAAACTGGTTCCATTTTGCTTACAGTACAAATTGTATGTTTCTAAATTAATAGAAATAAGATTCCTTTATAATATGGATTATTGGGAGTTATTTTAGACTTGTTGTCAAATAGACTCACTCAACTATTCAAAAAGCCTTGCAATTTTCATTCTGTATTAGGAGAAAAAATCTTGAACAGTGAAAGGGATGGGTGGAGAAGGAAGCACATTACTTGAACATGCCGAAGGGTAACCAACAGAGAAAGAAACCACTCACCCTTTAAAATTAAATCTCACTGTGTGTGCTGTTTATTCTTTATCCAGGACTGTTCTTTTTGCTGTTCTTGAAGCTCTCTTCCAGCCCAGAGCCAACAGTTATTAGTGTAACTGATCTGGATTAATTTACACCATATTTCATAGCATATATTTTGACAAATAAGGTTTTTATTAAAATAATCCATATCAACATATAATTATCAACCACAACTTTCTCTTGCAATATTAGCAGTAAATTTCAAATAAACTGGCTACCTGAGAAACAAATATAAGTTAAGCTCTAAATAAATATAAGCTCAATTTCTATAAAACTTTGAGATCAATACTTCCAAGGCTGCAGAATACTCTAGTTGTATGAATATGGTATGAATTAAGTTACTGCCGTGATTGATGTGCTAAAATGTATTATTTATTATTTCATCCCAGTCTCATTGAAATCTTTGGCCTGTTCTGATATGTAATTCCAATTCTCTTCATTTTCCCCCAATTACTAACTGACACAGCCTACAGAATTGCTCTCAGGAGAATCTATGGCAAAACTCCATTTGCTTCAGTAGTGCAGGATAAATCCTAGCAGTTTTAAAATAATAAATTTGTTTAAGAACATCAGTTTATGAATGGATGTCTTCTATGCTTAAGATATATTCTCTGTAAATGTGTGTACTAACAAAATACATGCATATGAATCCGAGGTATGCATACTGGTAAGTGTATAATTTGAAGATGGAATAATATGAAGATGGAACTGGAGTTCAAATGTGAGATACTAGGGTGTGTCCGTAGTTCTCTATTTCTGAGTCTTTTCTGAAGCCTTGAGCCATATGTGAATATAGATCTTCCCGATCTTTGGATTGAGGAGTATCAGAGCTAAAGCTGATGAAGATGTGAAAGTTCCCGAGGTTCTGTTTCTATGCTAGTTCTGCTAAATTATGCTATGCTGTGCTATGCTATGCTATGCTACTCTCAACAAACTGCATCTATTTACCAGGACTCCTAAACACATTACTTTTATCTATAAAGAGACTTCAAAGGGACAAAAATTTCAGCTTGGCTAGAAGGAGGTTGAATCTGGAGAATGAAGGAAGAACTGCTCCAAGGTAACAGTACCATTTACTTGATCAAGATAATCCATAGAGAAAAACATGTACCAGTAGAATCAACTACAAGTGGTTTTTTAAATCTCATGGAAATTTGGGGAAGGAATGAGGAGAATCTCCTGAAGTGGAGGAGGAGATATGTTCCTTAAGAACTAACATTATGGTCAATGTTGACTGGCAACCTGGAAAGTTTAACTTCAGTTCTGAGGCATCTAGACTGGAACTAGATGTAGATTGTAGAAGTGCTCTGTAATCTGGAATTAAACCTCTGGTCAAAATGAATGTGACCAGGTTGCTCCTGTCTAAATGACCTTTAACCCACAATGGGAGGGTTAAGGTCAGGTACTGAAGACCCAATTCAAATACCTGATTCAAGAAACACAGCTGATGGTAATGACTCTAAGATCACAGGTATAGAACAAAAAAAAAGCCAGAGCCTGAGGATGGCTTATGCCCATACGGTTATGCGCAAATCTATTTCTCCTGAAATGTGATAGATTTATTGATACAGATAGACAAACTAATTCTGTGTGTTTTGCTAGACCCCAAACCATGTTTTGGATTTCTTAGCACCAGAGAAAATTGAGCCATGCAACATACTAAAAAATGAGCAGTGCAAGATGATGCTAGTGACTTACTTGTTTTACTAGTGCTGATGCAGCCTTAGTGTCCTGCATTCCAGTCTTCCCTTCATTTTCAGTATTATTATTTTTAGAAGTTTAGCAAAATGTAAATATTTCCTCTCAATAGAAAAGGGCATAAGAAGATCAGCAAGACACTTCAGTACAGTTACTTCTGAATCCCTGAGTAGAAAGGCACTGGCAACAAAGCATATGAAGCAGGAGAGAAGAAGAACGGTGGTGTTCATTTTGACCAAAGTAAGGTCAGTACTGAGAAAGGCCTTAGACTAGTTTTTGACAGCTGTTATAGAGAAATCTGTGTCAAATCATCAAGCATCCATTTGACCCACTTCTGTCCTTTATTTAGTGGTCTTTAGTATGATGCTTTCAATAGCAGAGAATATCCCTAGTCGTTTTTACTCTTCTGATTTGTAGTGCAAGTTACTCAGGCACTTGGCTAAACTGATGCCACCACTCTGATGTTCCCTGTTCTGGAGCTTCCTTGTTGGAGCTGGGAACCTCTATATGATGTAGCAGTGAACTGCAGACATAACCTTCCTAGTACTGGTTGAAATAGCAGTGTGACACAGATGGCTACCCTACAACACTATAAGATGCATAAGGATGTACATGGTGTTTTCTCCTTTGAGTACCAGTGTCTTTGTAACCAAACACTCAGGACTGAAAGCACTATATTGTGGTTTCAGTTGATGCTACTGCTTGTGCTTATAGTGAGAACGTGTTCTAACTAGTCTTTTAGCTACTACTTTTAGATGCATGATTACATCTGAAGCTGCTTTTTAAAACTGGGTATCAGAACATATTCAAATCATTGACCACACCTGTATTTTGATTGCACAACTTTTAATTATTTCCTATCTACTAAGTAATTTGATCTGTGATGTTGTTTTCTTAGATAATATTTTATTCCAAGATGAATTTATGTAGATCTTTTTTACATATTATCAGCTTTCACAAGGTTCAGATTTTAAATTTTTCTCTTGATACACTTGATAGCAACAGCTATGAATACATCTTTTTGATTCTTCTCTTTTTTTTTTTCCACAAATCATTATTATAGATACTAAATAAAGTTACAATTACCAAAGAAACGTATAGGATATATTGGATAATTCATCAGATAATGCACTCATGCTTATTCTTTTAATTTAGTCCTTCAGAATTTTAACTATATGGGTTCAAAATCTACCAAGACAAAGACAACATTTTTATACAGCTTTCTCCTGCCTCTGTTCTTTTTTTGCAATACATATTGTGGAAAGAAAAAGGTTTTAAGTTTAAATGAAGGCAAACAAAACAAAACAATTCTGCCCAGATTTTCATGAAGTTCTATGAACCCTTTTGGTGTGAGGCCAGGCAGATAAGCTACATCTTACTTTATAAGTTTAAGCTCATGTCACTCTGTGTAGATAGTAACAGCATAGATTCATACAATACTTTGTAATACTTATAAGAAGACCTGTCATCTTGTACTATAGCAAAGCATATTATTAAGAATCATTTAATCTACACATCACTGATACAATGCCACAGAACAGGACTGCAGCATTTTACCTGTATTTCTATAAATTATGTCTGAATTGTCAGCTCTTTTAAGACTAATAGGATTTTAGTATAATTGTTATAAATCTACATCATGATAAGAATGGAATTTAAAGTAATTCCTATGCATATACAAGATCCTTTTGTAGAGCTGCTTGAGAAATTTTTTTGTGAAGTACAAAACATGAAAAGGTATCAACTCAGATGGGGAGCTCATGTGCTTGATTTTTGAAGCAGAATTTTTGAATGAGATTGGGCCAGGAACAGTCTTCCCCATCCAGCAACCTGTTGTCACATGGAAAATATCACAAGGAATAGGAGATATTCCTTCCATCCTCCTGTCTCCTCTCCCCTTAGGATCCTGAAATTATATACATACATACATTATATATATATATATATGTAAAAGTAATCCATCTTCCACTAGCATCTTGCTACAATGCTGTGCTGTCAATAGGAGAACTTGATATGCATCATAAAAACAAAATGAAGGTTCCTCACAAGTAGCATCTGGAACTTATTAATATTTTTAAAACAAGCATTTTCTTTAAACTCCATATAATACATAGTTTTGTTGAGAACAATTGTTTTGGAGTAAATGTCTCAAAGGAAGCTCAGTCACTTCTCACTACACAGCCTACTGTATGCAGAATAGCTAAAGAAGACAAGAGAATTTATTAGTATTCTAGTGACCTTTTAGACAGACTGCATAGAAATCCTGAAGGCTAATTTACAACTAAGTTAATTAAGATAGCACATAATATATAAGGTCAGACTGTGGTCTTTCCAGAGTTTTTCTGTCTGAACAAGACACTAATTCTTAATTTTATTCTTTAAAAAAATTAGTACTTCTCTGTGTCCCAAGACATGCAAAAGACTTAGGAAAGCAAAGAATAATGGATCTCAAAAGAATTTTAATGGCAACCTCAAAGCAAAAGAATAAAAAATTATTTCATTTGTTTTGTGGAGAAGTTATCGATATCATGTAGAATGCAAAGGAGATCATACTGAACTCATCACTGCAAGAGGTGCTGAGTTCTGTCATTCAATGATAAAACTTTTTTCTATTTTTTCAAACATCTTTTCCTTAAATCATAAATAAATGCAAAGTTGTTAATGATACATTGGTCCAAAGGTTGAAGGGGGGGGGGTGATAAAAAAAGAGAAACAGTATACGGAGGGAAAGGGACAGATTAGAAAACTGGTAAAATAGAGCAATATTCACAAACTACAGGAAGGAAAAGCACCCTTTTAAAATATATATTAAAACCAGTCCTATTTGAGTACTTGTATCTATTTCCATGAAATGAAAGGACACTTTAGCTGAAACTATTATGTTCTATGCAGGAGATTGAAAATGATAAAATACTGAATTTGAATCTAGAAGAAGAAAGCACAGGGTGGGTAGATATGATCACTTTTTGCCTTATTGGAAGTCTCCATAGGCTGGTATTGACTGAATAGGTCTATCAGATCACATGGTGTCTCCTTTTCCTTTTGACCATAAATAATCATTACTTTTTTCCATGACTGCAGTCCTATAAGTCATTGATCACTTCATAGATTTTAAGGCCAGAAGAGAACACTTCAGTCATTTAGTCTGACCTGTGACGTCACACAAGTAGTAAGACCTCACCCAATAACATCTACATGAAGTCAAATAATGTATGGTTGAGTAGAGTACACCTTTTAGAAAGAAACAAATATTGATTTTAAAATATTGTATGATGGACAGAAAATCTACTACTTTCCTTCATAAATTGACCCACTAGTTATTTTCTCTCACTGATAGAAATGTGTCTCATATTTCCACTTTGAATGTGCCTGTCTCTAAACTGTAGGCAGTGAATTTTGTTGTACTTATAAATAACATGGCATCCATTAGCCCTCTCCTATTGCATACTCTTCTTTTATTATTATGTTATAGGTCAGTCTCTTTACTTTCCCCCTGACAGATAGATTACTTTCTCAAATATTTCCTTGTGAGTGAGGCTTTGAGCCCCATGATTCATTCTTTTGAGTAACAGAACTAGAAGTTGGGTTTTCAGCCTACTTCTTTGAACTGTGAACTAGAGATCTTTGATGTATAGAGACAATATAAGTAGAAACAGACATTCCCAGGAGGAAATAGGTTAGACAGTACCAACATATGTAATATTTTCTGGACTAATATCTACTGCATTGGCACTGGCAACACCATTCTAATTGCAGCTTATCTTTGTCTGTATGTTTAGATTGTTAGAAATGCAAAATATATGGTTTTTTAAAATTTAGTATGCACTTTAAAATCTGGGGTTTTTTTTTTTGTTTGTTTTTTTGTTTTTTTGTATTATTAAGTGCTAGAAATTAGATATAATCTTTAAATGTTCTTAGCAACTCCCCAAATAAATGCACTGGTTAGTTTTTTGTCTTTGTACTCTCCTCAAATGTACTGTACAGGTCCTATTTCACAAGAGCAAATGAATTCTCTGTTCTAGATTTACAAATTAGATTCTAGGTTTTGGATAGTTTTTTCCTGAGTAAATCTTTCTCTCTTATTTCAGAACAACCCAATTTCCAGTTTAAGCCACTCTTCTGAAGCACCTCAAAACCAAATGAGACATGTTGGATTTTCTGAATAGTTCTAATGGTATAACCTAGTTTCCACAAAAGGCAATGGGAGATTTATCAGCTGTTCTAATGGAAGACAAAATGGTAAACTTAAAAAAATTTATATCCATAACTTAAAAAAATGTATATCCATAATTATCAGCTTTTGTGTCCGTGCTAGCTCTGCCAATTTGAGTTATATTAAGGAGCCAACCTACAACTGGCAGGATACTTAACGCTGCAATTACCATCCAGTCTGTCAGAAGCCCTTCTGTTTTCAAAGCAATGCTACCCTTTTGTCACTTTAAACCCCTTTACTTCATTTGCTGTAAGAGTTGATAGAGTTTGAACACTTGCTGAGGAAAACAGTCCCATGTTTACCAAGGACAACATGAATAAAACTTTCTAGAACTATGACAGACCAATTTTAAGATTTGTTTAGCAGTATAAAAGCATCTAATTAATCAGTAACCCATGTAAACTTCTAAAGTCAATAGAGGGAGATGGTAAATAATGCATGACTAGCCTGATTGCCTTCTGCAGTAAAATAAATGGATCTGTGGACAAGAGTAGAGAAGTGGATATCGTTAACATTAGTTTTAGCAAGGCTTTTGACTGTCTGTCAATGTTATTGTACCTAAGTTAGGACATATATTCTGTTTGGGTGGAAAACTGTATGGATAGAAAGATGGCTGGAGGGTTAGGTTCGGGGGATGGCATTTACTAGGTCATACTCTATTTGAAGACCAGTAACTGGCTAGGAAGTAACCTTGTGGAAAAGGACCTGGGGACCTGGAAGACAGTAAGCTGAACGTGAGACAGCAGTATGCCCTGGCAGTAAAGGCCAACAGCACCATAGGCTGTATTAAGAGGAGCTCAGCCAGGAGATCAAGGGAAGTGATTACCCTCCTTTACTCAATATTTAAAAGACAACATCTAGATACAGTGTCCGTTTTTGAGACACTTCCTTTTCCTCCCATCATCCCCCACTTCCCCAGTCCAGGAAAGGCATCATAACCTGCGGAGGGTCCAGCAGAGGTCACCAAGATGCTGAGGGAGCTGGAGCACTTGCACTATGAGGAGAGGCTGAGGAAGCTCAGATGTAGAAGAGGCAGCTTTGGGGGGACTGAACAGCAGTCCACTAGCTGGTCATTGATAACTTGGAGCTAGTTTCTTCTCAGTGATGAACAGGGGAAGGATGAGAGACAATGGGCATACTTTGAAAAAAGAGAGGTTTACACTAGATACAAGGAGAAATGTTTTCTATTGAGGACAGTCAGACAGTGGAATGGTTTTCCTGGAGAGGTTGTGCTGTCTCCATCCTTATAGTTTTTCCAGACCTAACTGGATAAAGCCTTGAGAAACACTAGGCTGGACTGGAGGATGTTCTGAGGCCCTTTTCATCCTGAATTATCCTGGGATTTTAACTCTTTATAAGAGCTAATTGCCCTCACAAGGTGCCTAAACTACTATAGAAAGAGCCTTGCTTGCATTAAGTTGCTTGATTTTTAAGGTGCCGATGTTAAATAGGAATGTCATCCTATTAGGGAACGTAAATGCAGCTAAAGAACTGATTGAATGATAATACTAATGATAGAAAAGGACTCTTAAATGACAAGCCAATTCTCCAATTCACCCTTATAACAATGTCCCAAAGTCTTTTCCCTTGGAGAAGCCATTTTCTGTAAATTCTTATCATAGTTATTTATATATCTTTCTCCTTCACTCACATATTCATACATACATTTACAATGTAGCAGAAGTATCAGTGCTCGCCCCTAGTTCCTGAACTGTATTTATGCCTATTTTATTTACCTCAGCAAGCAGGAGGTTATTATAACTCCCTGTTTATGGATGGGGATATGAGACCCAGAAGGTCTTTGTTCTCCTGGTTTCTAGGCTACTTCTATAGATACTGGACTATCCTTCATATTTATCAGATGGTTTTCCTTGAAAATTACCATCCTACATAACAGTCTAATCAGATGAGAAAACCAAGGGCCAAGGTGGTACTAGTCATGCTTTATTCAGACAGTGTCTATTTCTCCCATATGCCAGCTTCCAAAGGAGTACTCGGCTTCAGGTTCAATGCTCTTACAGATGTCTCTGACTAGCATTTGGCTTTTAGTCCCTTACAACCATGAGCTATTAATTCATTAATAGAAGAGTAGTTAAATTACAAATGTAGTGTCCTTTGGTGTCAAGAAAGACAAATGTCTTAAGTGACAGTATAATCAAGAACAGTTTCAAGGAAAATAGAAGAAGTTATTGTCTGGAGTACAGATGTGAGACAATGAGATGAACACAACAAGGGGAACTGATAGTCTGAAGGGAAACCTGATAGACAAGGATAAATTATGCATGTTTAATTCTTAGATGAATATTTTCCTATCTCTATTAAAATGTAGAATAAATAGATATAAGATTGAAATAGCCTTGAAGATCTCTGTAAAGGGGCTAGCAGGAAGTGCAGGAGTAGACATGCAGCCTGCCTGTTCTTTACACTCTGAAATGAGTTGGAGGAGCCTGGAGAGCTGAAGATGTCTATGAACAATATGAACATTTTAAAGAAAAAATATGGACCTTTTATTCATAGGAACAGAAAAAAGTCATGAGTGTCTTAAGACTCTTATCTCCATTCTTTCACTTCAGTAATTAGGAAATTAGTAAATTTAATTTGTAAATAATCAGTAAAGCTTCCATTTACACGATACATACGTTAATAAATTAACACAACTTTGAAGAACTCTGACCTTTCTTGTTTTTAACCTCCCAGTCATGCCATCTGGTCCTGTGCAATGGCTGCTTAAATCATTCATTTCCTTTTTAAGCTGACCTTGGGTTGACTTCTTCACATTCCACATAACTGATTAAATTTAGTGGCAATTATTTTTCAGATATTCTAGCATACTCTCAATCCTTTTTCATGTACTTGCCAGAAATCTAATTCTAAAATAAATTTGCACATGTAACGTTTTGCTATTTGTTTTGTGTGTCTAATTATACTTGCACCAGTATGTTCAAAATGGGTGTAAAGATCTGCCTGTAAACGTATTCACAAAGGTAATTTTGTCATAACCTTTCAAATGTACAGGTAATGATGAAACAAGGGCAAACACGCATTCTTTAAAATTAGGCCTGTAGAAATACATATGTTCTAATAGATTAATATCTCAAGTAGTGTAATGTGTGAAACGCCATCTCAGTCATATATTCTATGTTGTAAATTTCTTGAATCTTTGCCATACACTGATGCAATCCCAATTCAGTAGGCCTGTAGAAATTACGGAATAAAATTCAAATGGCATGCGGGCATTTTGTCTCAATAACTTGATTTGGTATTGTCATTTAAACTCAGAAGTTATTATAAATTAATTAAAAGACCATCTGAAACCCCTCAGGTAATTTTCAAACACAAGGAGAACCTCCCTTGTAGTGAAACTGCTGTCGCTGTCAGTCTAGGAAGATATTTTAATCAGACACATTAATTTTACTCCAGTAAAATGAAAGGGGGAAATACATGATTATGGTCTATGCCTGCTGTTAGTAGTGCATAAATCTACTGGTATAAGTAGGATGCACAGGGTATAAGTCACTGGTACAAACTCAGTATATTATTTCACTTGAAGTATTGCAGCCTATAACAAAGTGAAAACACATTCTGTGTAAGCTGTCATGTGTAAGAAAGCCAAGATGCAGAAGGATTTCTTTGACACCTTTGGCAATCAATATATGTATGTGCTATGATAGCTCATGGAAGCGGTTGGCAACAGTACCGTTTAAAATAGAAGTTTAGTTGAGATGCTCAAGCATTTCAGGAAACCCACTGATGACAAAATATGTCTATCTGAAAGCTACTTCTTTCTCCACATCTCTCTCACAGTCTTACTCCTTGAGGTTCTCAACATAACATAGTTCATGAGGTGGCATACTGCTGGATGGACTGGAAGATGATTCTCTTCCTTCTTAAGTTTTATCTTTTTTGGTTTTGTTCACATGAGACACCCACAACTTCTCCAGGCAATTTTGCTCCCAGACTCCAAATATCTTCTGCTTAAGAAAAATATTGTTCATGGGATGGATCTTTTACTATTTTCCTGCTCATACTGACTTCTCTGTATTAATAGAATCATAGAATCATAGAATGGTTAGGATTGGAAGGGACCTTAAAGATCATCTAGCTCCAACCCCCCTGCCATCAGCAGGGACACCTTCCACTAGACCAGGTTGCTCAAAGCCTCATCCAGCCTGGCCTTAAACACTTCCAGGGAGGGGGCATCCACAACTTCCTTGGGCAACCTGTTCCAGTGTCTGACCACCCTCACAGTGAAGAACTTCTTCCTAATATCTAATCTAAACCATCCCTCTTTCAGCTTAAACCCATTACCCTCTTGTTCTATCACTACCTGCCTTTATGAAAAGTCCTTCCCCAGCTTTCTTATAGGCCCCCTTCAGGTACTGGAAGGCCGCTATAAGATCTCCCCAAAGCCTTCTCTTTTCCAGGCTGAACAGCCCCAACTCTTTCAGCCTGTCCTCATAGGAGAGGTGCTCCAGCCCTTGGATCATCCTGGTGGCCTTTCTCTGGACTTGTTCTAACTGGTCCATGTCTTTCTTGTGTTGGGGGCTCCAGAACTGGACACAGGACTCCAGGTGGGGTCTTACAAGAGCGGAGTAGAGGGGCAGAATCACCTCCCTCAACCTGCTGGCCACGCTTCTCTTGATGCAACCCAGTCACTAAGAATCAGGAGAAAATATGTCACCAAGAATCAGGAGACCTCATTAATCACAGCTATTTGAATTTTTCCTTCTGAAACTATTCCATTTTCCACAGGTTTGGCTAGAAGAATAATTTTCTTTAGGAGTGGTTCTCCTAGAACAGAGAATGACAAGGAATCAGTAGCAGCTTGCAAACTAAACTGGAAAGAAGATATGTTTTCATTAGAGCTGGTTTGTAGTTTGGTGAAAGATTTTAATATTTTTGCAGCAATTCATGTTTCTTTAGATATTCCAAATAAATTATAATTCTTATTGTTGAATCCCTGACATGGGTGTTTGAATCTATCATCTTGGTAAGTGAGATAAAGGTAAATTGAAAACTGATAAAAATTCTCAGTTCATTTATGTGCTTTGCAGTTTTATATTCTTATCTTTATAATTTTTTGTGGGGGCAAAAATCTCAATGTTTCCTCTTACCCACATGAAAATGACTATGACAGTAAGCGTTAGTGAACTGCTCTATAGAAGACTCAGTACTGACTTGGGCTTTTTTTTTTCCTATTACTGTACTGAAACTGTGCAGAAGCAGTGCAGAGAATGGAGAAGAGCAAAAGAGAAGAGGGCTCTCTTTTTGAAAGCTGATCAAGTCAACTAACTCTAACAGAGTTCAATGTTTGAAGGAAAACATATATCTTCCAGGCATGGATATAATGATTGCAGTTCTGGCCCTAGGGTCTACTATCATCTTTAAGGTAGGTGTAGATGTTTCTAAGTGCAGCAGATAGTAAGCTGGTTTAGGGTTGTTCCTGAGGCTGAATTCCATGCACACTCAAAACCGAAAATATTTTACTGTATACTGAACATGCAAAGTCATGTTATTTTTGCTTTAATTAACTTTTAACCACTGTTTTCTTAAATTAAGAATGTCATCCAACACAGGACTACAGCCATTGCCTTGTAATTGAAGCGTTTAAAATTCAGCTTGAGAAAAGTGTGTTAAAGATTAAAAAATAAAGTAAAATAAAACAAAACTGAGATATTGTAGATGTCTAGATATCACATATCTAGACATCTACAAATTAAAACATCTACAAATACATTGTTTTGGATTTTTTCCTATATACTTTTTTAAAAATTCTGCATAATGTCTTGGTTTGGGTCTCAAAGCAAACATAAATCAGATCAGCCAAAAGAAATATCCAATTATGAGGAACGCTGGTGATAGCGTCTGTCTCAACATTCACTAAAAGTCTTCTTGGCCAAGTTCTCTAATCAGATTTAAACCCGCAGTTTTTGCACTTACAGGTTTTGACTGGTCAAGAAAGGCTGCAACCTGAAAAATATAAAGTTGTTTTAATCTTTACTAAGGACAAGGAGAGGCCCTACAACATGCAATTAATCCACCATGAATGGCAGACAAAACAGAAATAAATCTCTGTTGACTACAACACATGACACACAAGAGTGCTTTAAATTTGTGTCTGGACTGTGAGAATCCCAAGCTTCTAATTAACCCAAATTTTCTTTGTCTAAAACAGGAGATCGATACTTTAAAAACATCAGCTAGAACCACTACAACAAAGTATGACAATTTCTGTAATCATACACAGGAGCATTTCCATGTATCTCTGGCAATCTTACAGCAAAATTAGCTGAGTAGGTACAAATTATACTGCTAATAAATTTTTGCATTAGATGCCCTGGGGAGAGACAAAGAAAATTAACAAAGGCAAAAGACATAGAAAACAACAGAGAGGAAAAAAAAAAAAAGAGACACATAAGAGCACAAAGGACATAAGGGGCAGAATTGGAGAGGGAAGGAAAGGAGGAAGATGGGGGGAGAATGACTACATGGTAGAAACAGGGAAGCTTTTAATAACACTGTTCCCTGAGTTTGAATTTGCTCTTTCTTTTTGCTCATAAGGGATTTAAAAGCATGACCTCACATGGAGAAGAATCGTGCTACTTTTTCAAGGAAACTTTATAACTTTTATTATAAATTGCACAGTTCAATAGATATATATAAGGCACTATGTAAAACAAATTGATGTCAGATTCTATTTTATGTATATATGGAATTGCAGATAAAAGAAAAAATACAGAGAAGAATTAAGCTTAGCACAGCATATCTAAGCCCACAATGAATGGCTTCCATGGAGCGACTTTTCTTTCAGCGGGGCTGAAGATATTCATATGAGCCTATCATTTACCAGCGCAAAGTCATACAGTTCCAGATATATGCCCACACACAACATGTAAAGCTTAACTAATCATGCATGGTACCACTTTAGATTCATTCTAGTTGCTTTGGAAGCAGCATCAAAGCAAACATCATTGCAGAGCCCACAAGCTATTTAGAAGGATACCAACGTACTGACAGTATTTAATTTGAAGAAAGGAAACTGCTCAAACTGCCCAAATGGGAATTCAGTTAATTGTATCTTGTGGAAGTCAAACAGATACGAACACTTCTATTTTAAAAAGCTCAAATACTTTTTCACTATTTACTCACAAAACACAGCACTGGAAGAAGGCATTACTTTCAGGCTGAGTCAATTCAAGTATGGTTTATTCTTTTGGGGACCAGTGATGCTCCCATTATCAGCAAGAGAAATTAATTTTTAAGAGGTAGTATAACAGCCTCAATTACTCAGAGGAAAAGATAGTATAATAGGATGCTGGTAGAACACCACTCCTGCTAAAGGAAAGTTACTTTTAAAGGTTAATGGCATATCATTTACAATAAATTTCTTTTCTTGACTGTAACAAAATGTGCTGAACTCTCCCAATGCTCTGAATAAAAAGTATACTGATTCACAATTTTTTCCCAGGTCTTGAAATTTCTTCATCACTTTACTCTTCTAGAACTTATGCTTTAATGTGATATGCTGGAAAACCTACATTAGTGAATCATATTAGCTACAGTAATACTTACAATACAGTCTGAGGTTATAGTCTTAAGTAAGCATGTATTGGGTCATATAAAAATACATTCTGTTGCTCTGCCACTTTTAGAAGGAGATATTAGAAAAAAAAGGGAAAAGTTATGCTTTTTCATTCTTAAAATGTACTTTCTGTCAGTGAAAGAATCCAACTGAAAAATATTTTCTTTTAATCTTGAGGCCAATTTAAGTGTCTGCACTTAAATTTAGTGAATAGGTTAATGTCCCTCCAATTGGATCTCAATTACATACACTTCAGTTCTTACATTTAGATCATTGTTCCCCTTAACAAATCAATAAATAATTCAGCTCCCTAGGGAATAAACTATTAAACCAAAATCCAGTGGACTTTAGGAGAGATAAGTTTGAACTTTCTAAATAATATTGGAAGGTTTTCAACAATTATTGTGCAAAGCTTGTACAAAATCATGCTGTTAATGAGACCACCTTGCAGTTACATTGACATCACTTATTCATTTTGCCAGTATAAGCCACTCTCTCATAATTTATTTTTCCTCAACTGTTTATTTTGGTTAAACAAAAATAAGATGGTATTGCTCAATTTTCCTCAGCTTGAGTGAATGCTCTTTTATTTTGTACCAGCCACTTATCATTATTTATTCATGACACATCATGAAGTGGGCTGGCTGCCATAGACAGTCCTTCTCAGGTCTTTGAGAGCATTGGTGGACCTGACTGTCCCTGACCAGCTCCTCCAGGGCTACCTCCACCTTGCCTGCAACCCAGGACTCTATTTTATCACCCTCCCGATATGCTGCAGGGTCTCCAGCCCTGCTCCTGAACAGTTATTTGGATTTCCTCTCTTGTCCGTAGCCCTGGATTGTTACCTTGTTTTTGGATGATGTTCATCAACCTGTCAGAAAAGCCTGTTGCCACCACCACCCTGCTTGGCTCACCTGGTTCGGGCACTATGGGACTGCACCCCATCAGTGTGGGCACTGCTCCCCTGAACTATGGATGCTCCTTGCCCCAGGAAACCTAACTCTGAAGAAGGCACTTGCCAGCACAGCACCCTGGCAGTGAGCTCAGATCTTGTTGAGCCCTGAGCTGGGAACTATGGAAACTGGCCCCAGTGGTGGTCCCATAGCCCCTGCTGTTCTCCAGACTCCAGCTCTGCATCCAGAGCTGGCCTTGCCCCACACCACCCCCAAACCTTCCATGCTGACTGAGCAAGGGTATGAGGGTTTCTCCATCAGATGTGGTTAATACTCCCTGCTTTACCCAGGGGACAATGGGTATCAGCCCCCCAGCACCATTCACTCCTGGCTCTCAGCAAAGGCCCTAAACTGGGTCAATGGCTGCCTGTGACCCAGCCACAAACCCTTACAATAGAAGAAGGCACAGAAGAGATGAGTATGGATGATGTGCTTGCAATGCTCAAAGAGGGTAGAAATTGACCACAGTTATGATAAAGGAAGATGAACTTGAGTAGGGGAGTTGTACTAGATGTTCTCAAGAAGTCCCATCCAATCTAAACAATTCAGTGATTCTGTACAAGAGGCAAAACAAAGGTGTTCTGCAAAGCCAAAGAGAGTAACAAAAACGGAACTGGCAAAGGAGCAAGAGAAGTCCAAGGCCTCCTGATCTCCTCTGTCTTTTCTGTATCCTCAGGGAAGCTCTGGCCTAGTCTGTACAAACCCCTGTGTCACCACTATAGCACTGTTACCACCACAACACTGAGTAATTTATGAACACACAGTCTATAGGACTCAGCAATAAAATGAAGCACCGCAGCTGCGTGATACATCAGGATTCTTCCTCATATCATGGCAACAGCTCTGCCAAGACTCCTCAACCACTCAACAAAGTCAAATGAGCAGAATCAAATGGGCATTAGAGACCCCACATAAAATTTTGCAGTTCTGATACATGAAACACAGGTGGGCCCCTAAACTGTGCAGTCTAAAAGTTAGGTCTGTATCCCCGGCATGCTGCAGAGTGTGCAGGAATACTTAGAAAGCAGGCTTGGCTGGAGGCTGCAGACTTGTCTGCACAGCCCTGGTGTCCAGTTCTGGGGACAGCTCCTGGTCTCTCTTTGTCAAGTTACGACAAAAAGATACTGAACAACTTCCAGTGACTGTAGTGGAACCCACGTCACAAGTTAAATTCTATTAAAGAAGACACCACATAAGCAAGTGTTAGGAAGAGTAGAAAACTGTGATAGATTGGATTCACTCTCGGCAAGATGTGACATGCTTCACCTTTCACCACGGACTGGTCTAAAGAAGGAACTGTGACTGAGCTGACTTCTGTCTAATGCAATTTGAAAATCCCATGCCAGGGGGTAGAGAGTGATGAGAAACAGAGAAATATTCCATGCAAGCAAAATAAATAAGCAGACAAATGAACAAAACCCATACAAAATCAAAACATTTAGAAAAACTATCTCTATTATAGAACCTAGTTACTGCAAACCTGCTGTTTTGAGCACAAACAAACCTTACCATTATGTCAGAAAAATTAATTCTGGTAGCAGAGCACAGCAGTCTATTTGTAACCAGTGATGAATTTTCAACATCCTAGTCTTGACTACTACATACCTGAGACGATCAATTTGCCTTGGTGTGACATAGGAACTCAGGATGGTGAGGAGTTTATTTAGTCTCTCCAGTTTCTATGGCTGAAGAATTAATCTGTGTTCCTGAGCGACTGATACTCACCATTCCTATTGTACTAATTAACATGAAGTATGAAACGCTTGTGCGATGAGTTGGCATTCGTTATTTACAAGGTTGGAAAGGTACTCTCCAGGCCAAGTAGAGAGAGTAGAAGTTTTATTAGTGGTTGTATTTAAAGAATAATTAAGTATCATGAGTAAGTGCCCTTCAAGGTTCAATTCTAGGGACAGTTCTGTTCAATATATTTATCAATTATCTGGATGCAGAAGTTAAATGCACCATTAGCAAGTTTGCTGATGATACCAGACTGGGAGGTGCTGTTGACTCTCTTGCAGGGCAAGAGGCCTTGCAGAGGGTTCTAGATAGATTGGAGCATCGGGCAATGATTACTGGGATGAAATTTAACAAGTTAAATAATGCCAGGCACAGGTATAAACTGGGAGAGGAGAGGCTGGAGAGCAGCCCTGCAGAAAGGGATCTGGGGGTGCTGGTCGGCAGCAGGTTCAATACGAGTCAGCAGTGTGTCCTGGGAGCCGAGAGGGCAAACTACATCCTGGGGTGCATCAAACACAGCATAACCAGCTGATCAAAAGAGGTGGTTATCCCACTGTATACAGCGTTGTTGCAGCTTCATCTTGAGCAGTGTGTGCAGTTCTTCGCCCCACAATTTAAGAAGGATGTGAACATCCTTGAATGTGTTCAGAGGAGGGCAACAAAGCTGGTGACAGGATTGGAGGAATGTCCTATGAGGAGTGGCTGAGGACTTTGAGCTTGTCTAGTTTGGAGAAAAGGAGGCTGAGGAGCAAACTCACTGCCCTCTACAACTTCCTGAGGAGAAGAAGTGGAGAGGGAGGTGCTAGTCTTGTCTTCCCAGTATCCAGTGATAGGATGTGTGGGAATGGCTCAAAGCTGCATCAGGGGAGATTCTGACTTGAGATTAGGAAGCATTTCTTCACCAAGAGGGTGGTCAAACACTGGGACAGACTTCCTAGAGAGGTGGTTGATGTCCCAAGCCTGTCAGCGTTTAAGAGGCATTTCAACAATGCCTTTAACAACATGCTTTAACTTGGTCAGTCCTGGATTGGTCAGGCAGTTGGACTAGATGATCATTGTAGGTCCTTTCCAACCAAAATAGTCTATTCCATTCTAACAAAACAGTGCTTATAAACTAGAGTGCAAAAGAATGACTGCAGACATGAACTTTTAAACAGAGATGGAGGCTTCATCTGTGTAGCAGCAAGTATTTCCACGAACTTTCTGCTGAGCACAAAAGTAACTTCTGATCTCCTTCAGTTCCGCTTCTACTGGCTGCTCTCCATTCCTAGGTGGATTGTGTCTATGTGCTGCTGTTAACTGCTTCTGCCTCAATCCCTATGGAAATGGATAAAACTGAAATGATACTAAAAGGTTGCAAAGAAACAGCCAGATGATGATGATGATGATGATGATGATGATGATGATGATGATGATGATGATGATGATGACTGTATCCTGGTCTCTCTTCTTTGGGATATTTCTCTACTGATTGTCAATCAAGATTGTCTTTGACCATTTGCCAATTACAGGTAATGCTAAGGAATTCTATTAAAAAAAAGATCAGGAATGCTTTTTGTACCTGCGCTTAGTAAGACAAATGCAAAATTGTCTTTCTGACAAAATTTTTCTGCTTTCCTCAACTGTACCTGGAACTACTCTTAAAATAAATGCGAACTCAGGACGATTCAGAATGCAGTAGATTACTTGACAAGTTATATAGTACATCTATTTTACTTTATATATCTCTTTATAGCATACTCGCAATGAATATTTGAGTGTCTTCCAGTAGTGCATTAAGCAATGTGACTAATGCTTGTTACATGTTTATCCTTTCATTTTCTCCCCAGGGGAAGATGTGTCTACTGTGCAATGTTTTGTTTTACAACATATAATGCTTGTCTGACTGTTCGTCTAAATGTTTATGTTATAGAAGGAAAGGTTAAGAAAATCCAATTTGCACTTGGAAAGGAAGGTGGCACTCAAACTTGTGCTGGTCCTTGCCTCCTGGAGAAGTCGATTTCTCAGTCTCAGACTGGCCCCAGCAAAAGCACTGTTTTCTATTTAATAAGATTTACAGTCCTTGCAAAGGTTTCCCTTTGCCAGTAGAACAAAATCGTCAATCACTGTTTTCATTCTGCAACTTCGGTTTAGATACCTTGGGCCCTGGCCACAAAAAGACTTAGAAAAGCAGTGCAACTTTGAATCCAGTTCAGTAGCTGATGAGACTGGTAATAGCACTCTGTAAACTACAGAAGCTGCTTGTCAGCTGGAAGGGTTCAAAATTCCCCACAACTCACCATTTTCCTACCAGAGAGGCTGTTCCTCTTGCCATGCAACATTGTTGTGACCTGCAAAGGCACTGCAATCAGGAAAGATTTTTATCAAAAGTGGTTTTCTGATGATATATGCTTTGGGAGTAATGTTTATTTATGCAGGAAGTTTCTGAATATGAAAAATACAAGGACTGGCAGTATCTAGACCCTCACAGGAAAATCATATTCCTGGAGAAAATAATAGCTGGGGAGGAAAACAAAGGATTGGTCCTGTTTGTTTTAATATATTGTTAAAGTAGAAAACTGTTGAAAGATATACCTTCTCTAAATGATCTATTTAACTAATTTTTCAATACAATGTAGAATTATTTAATAATTAATTAATGTCATGAACTGTAAGCCAACAAATTCTGATTTTAAACATTTGCTCTGCTAAGCTTGCAGTGAGCTGCAGGCAATTTTGTAAAAGGAAAGTATAAAAGATATTGATTTCCATTTTATCTTTATTTTATATGTACTCTATAAATAATAGAATTTTTTAATAAAATTCTTACTTCATGCTTTATGGTATTTTTATACTTTAGTTGCATTACTATCATTACTGTATATTTTATATTTCAGAGAATATAGTGTTTCTCAGAGTAATAGCAATGTCTTTCCCAGTAACAGGCAGTACCATAAAGGCCCCCGAAGTTATGGCATAACTTCTGGAGATCAGCTTTGCAGCAATCAGGACCATGTGCTCAGCCTAGAACATCTGGAATGACCATGAGGCTCAGGATTTCATATTGGTGAAACTGAAAATAAAGTGTTTGAGTAGATGTTAGAAAATCCAGAAAAAAGGCTACCAGCTTGCAGTAATGAGTGGATCAGTGCTTCTTTTTTAATACACATCACTCTTATTTGTCTTCCTTTTCATATGGCATACAGCTTCTCTTATTTTCTTTGCAACTTGCAATGATCTTTAAAATGCAAAAGAGAGTAATGGATCAAACCTATTTTTACAAGTATTTTCCAGGGAAAAAAGTGATGACTGCTCTATGAAATTAACATTTTTTCCTTCTCTGTTCTCCCTTTATATTTTAATAGATATTAATTATAGTTTGTCAAAACTCTACCTGAAATACCTGCTCTTCTGAAAGAATACAAAAATAAACCTTTTGTCTACTATACTCTATTACAGAAAAAAAAAAGCATTTTTTTATGTCTCATGTTTAAAAACATAACATCAATAGGATATATGTAGGCAGATTAAGACTCCTTTTTGCATCTTCTTATACCATGAAATATAATTTATATAATTTCATGTTGGTAAATGTATCTCTTTAAGACTGCAGTTTTTGTGATCTCACCAGTTAGTTATAATTAAATCAAACCAGAATAAGAAATCTGACCCTGACCCCACTGGTGACAGTGAGTAAGCTATCATTTACTACAATAGAGCACATGGGTCCCATGGTTTAATTAAACGATGTTGCTGTGGGCCATAGGATTGAAAGAAGTGTTGAAAAGAGTTTACTGCAGCTTCAGTGCTACAGAATTTGTTGCTGAAAAGCAAATTGCAAAAATGGGTACTTGAGAAAAAATATAGGAGGAAAAGTCAAAATTACTCTGTGCTCTACCTTCAAAAAATAAATCTACTGGAAATTTGGATATCTAATGCTGTTCTTTTCCTTACCTGACTGTCCTCTTCTCTGATATTCCTTTATGCTTAACTGCATTCTTAGCTGAATGAATGAAAATAAATTTATTTCAGTTTTGTCCTATTTCTTAGCTGGTTCATAACAGCCATAGCAACACCAGTCTCAGAGGACTAATCCCAGAAAAAAATCTATCTGTACTGGGGTCTGTTTAATAACACACACCTGAAAAAGCATCCTTGTAATAGCAGCTTTTGTAACATCTATATAACATCTGACACCGCTTCATTTTACTTTTCTAGGGACTTGAAAAACTGGAATTGATGATCACCTAAACCTCCTGTGTTTATTTGTCTATCATCTTTGGGTTTGATTCTTTCCAGGGGAAGCTTGCCATCACATTTGTCCCAGTTTGAAAAAAAAAACAAAAAATTTTTTTTTGCTGTTTATATCAGGCAATGTTTCAATCTCAGGAAACAAAATTCTCCGTGGTAAAGTTCTTCACACACACATTTTGAAATCTGGTAGAAATTTCGATCCTTTTCATTTAGATAAAATTTACTCAATCAGGAACAGGATGTGAAAGCCTTACTATGATGATCTGAAGAGGGCTGATTGTTCTTTAGGAAAAGCTAAGGAGCCTAAAAAAGATGAGAGTGAGAGGGTTTGTGGGTATTTTTTATAAATATATCAGACTAAAAATAGGAGATAAAAGAAATACTTAAGCTGAAAGATGATAGACATATTAATAATTCAGTTAACGAATTCCACTAAATACTTATCATAGCCTTAATTCAAGCAGGAAAACTACTTTTTTGTTAATTGAGGTTCCAGGCTTCTTTGCAGTTCAGTTGGGAATTGGGCTAGAAATCTGGACCTGAGTCACAACCTCTTGATGTAAAAAAGGCCTTGCAAGGACTCAGTCAAACACTATTAATTATAACATATTTTGTGTTTTATTTTATTATTAAGTTTATGAATAAAAAGTTATACTATTATTCCTGCATATGTGTCTTTTTCCTTTCTCTTACACATTTCTCAACATTTAAATGAGATTCTATCTTTCTGGAAGAGGCTGTGGATATATGAAAAAATTAAAATGTATGCCACAATCAAGTACTATGAAGGTATTTTTCAAATCAAATGGAAACCATATAGAGTGATACAGCCATGATATGCTAAAAACAACAAACTCCTGAGAATCCTTGCAGTGTGCAAACTTCTAGAATGACATTAGTGTGAAAAGTAATAAAATAAACTAACAGGCATTCTATTATTTTTCTAAGTTATCCAGTTTTCACATGTTTTAATGGCAATGCAAATATTCGTGCGTATGATTATATTCATGATTGCATGCAGTGACGATACAATTGTGATGTTAGTGGAACATTTATTCATCAGTTGATAATGTCTCAGTTTAAAAACTGCACACAAACTAAATGGGACAACTACTGTCAAGAGTTATAACAATGGGGACTAAATCTGTAACTGCTGCTACCTGTAAAAAAATAGTAATAAAAAGTGGTCATCAGCACTGTCACTGTACATGTTGACTGCATCATACTTCAGAGTTTGCTCTGCAGATCTCCTACAGTGTGCATGGGTTTCAGTTTCAATAAGAAAGGGTGTGAACACAATTTTAGATTGCTCACTAACAGCCAGCCATCTCTTTTTAGGTTCAGCTTCATCAAAACATTGCTGTTCCTTGCATGTACTTCAAAGTGCTACAGAAAGTGACTTACCCTTGCAGCCCAGAAATGGAGTTAGACCTGCAGTCACTGCCTCAGAAACCATGTTACCATTATTAAAACTTGTGAGGATGTTACCAGTTGTCAGTGGACTAGGATTCACTATCATTTCTATTCTGGGATTTACCAGAATTCGATAACCTGGATATACTGGAAACAGTAATGACAGAAGTAGGTAGCCAATATGACAACAATCTGAGGGATTAGAAGAAACATGAAAGAGCACGGAAGCTACATGATGTGAAGCAGAGAAAAGAAGAAATGACAGCTAAGAAAGATGCAGCAGAATTAATTAATTAATTTAATGGAAAAATGGGATGGAAGGAGAATTCCAGAAAGTTAGAACTAAGTAAAATTAGCATTAGAATAAAAATGAATTACAGCGGGAAGAAGTTGTTGATGAGTTCAGCAACGACTGATGAAATACATTTAATTGATCAAAATAAAATCCTGAAAAACCTTGAAATCAGACTATATGAATAACTTAAGCTTGCTTTGTGTTGAGGATTAAAGAAAACCATGGGAGGAGTGACCTTGATCTTGAATTTTGAAGAAGAAAAGCTATCTGTTCTATATGAGCGGTCAACTGAAGTCTATCCACAAAACCATTTTATGCAGAAGACAGCCCAGACAAAGCTTGATCTGTGGAGCTGAAGCCTAAATTTGAAACAATACAGGAGAAAAGAGTGAGTTATCTACAAACTGTTGTTCCATACTGTTCTGTTTTTATTATTATTATAATTTGTGGAAAAGGGCAGTCGGATGAAAGAACATGTTTCATTTATAACAGTTAATTTTGGGTGTAGAGCCTTGTAAAATCTATGTAAAGTCAAATGCATCGAAGTATCGCTGCTTTGAGCATGGAAAGTTGGGAAGCGGAGCAAGAATCGCGCTTCTAAGTATCACCATTAAGCAGGAAATACATATGCAACTAGACCACCTAAATTTATGTACCAATTACAAGCAGCATTTGTATGCTTAGCTGGCTTTCCTCAAAGACTTACCCACTTCTTTTTATGCTCCCAATTACACAGACAATTGCTATTATTAGAGAAGCAGTACAGATGTATCTGTCAGAAAATTCATCTTGCAAAACTTAGGAGGAAAAAAAAAGACTGTTGGGAAGCAGCAGGCTTTTTACGTTCAGTCTCAGGCAATAGACTCTGCAGGTTTTGAAGAGTACATATCCTCTCCTATGTCATGTACCTGACATGGAATTTGGGTTCTTCTAAAAATGAAATCTTACTCCATTGAAATCAATGAGAGCTACTCCACTTGCACCCTGTTTCTCCAGTAGCAAAGCAGGACCTTCTGCAACATTCTGCTGGAGAAGACATTGAAAACAGCTTTTGTTGATCTTTATGCTATAATCAAACAGGACTATCACTTATAAACTTAAAAATATATGCTAACCACTAAAAGTTTGGCAATATAGCTCGGAGGTATTTATGAATGGGCCTATATCTTATAACATTTTGTATAAGATGTGATTGCTTCCACTTCCAGTAAATTTGGGATGACTCTACAAAGTTGTGGTGGGTTGACCCTGGCTAGAGG
>NW_010308928.1:0-4183 GCF_000700745.2 Antrostomus carolinensis
CCACAACTACCCTCCTTTTTTTCTTGATTGACTTAGGCAAGGATGGATTGTGCATTAGTTATTACTCATTTGGAGAGAGATTTAGTAGTCACTGTAGATAATTTGTGATTTTTTTTCTGCTTACTACTCAGAGAAGGAAATAAAAATCAGAGAAAGCAAATAGAGCAAGCAATAGCAATTTGATCAGTGAAATGGAACAGTTTATGGATGAGAAAAGACACAAAAGAAAAAGTTTTACCAGCTTGAATGGCATGAGAAGCAAGCAGAAGGTGGGTAGGGAATGCTAATTTAATCTTTCCTATGATGTATGAGCCAGAGACCATCAAATAAACTCCTCAAACAGGTTTAAAAAAATGGGAATTTTTTTTGCTTGCTGTTCAGTATTATGTTGTGAATCTCATTGCCACACAATGTCATGGAGACAAACATATCTGTATTAAAAGATCAAATAAATGAACACAGTTGTTTTTGGTTGGGTTTGTTTTTTTTTTTTTTTTTTTAAAATATCCATTGGTGCACATGAAGCGGGAGGATTTGATGAAGCCCAACTCAAGGAGACCAAAGCTTTGCTTTGCTAAAGGCAAGATCGAGATGTGGAAGGCAATATATCTTTGTGTTTGCCATGTTCTTGTTCTATCCTTTACCAAGGTAAAGGCATCCTTTACCAAGTAGCTGCAGGCAAGATCTACTGGCTTAGTTAAACATGTTCTGTCTCAGTAAGATTGTTCTTCTAGTCTTAGGGTCTGTCTGCAGTAGACAGAGTTGAGCTTATTGTAAACCTCTGTCCTGATCGAGAACAGACTATGAGCTTGAGTCTGAAAACTAGCTCACCATGTTGACGTGATATTGAGACTGATCCAAACAACCGTACTAGCAGGATTACTGGATCCTGCTGTCTCAGGGTGGCTCAGCACGCTGGGTGGGCTGACATCCATCCACATGAGGTGGTACAGACATGGAAGTCTTACTGTTGCAGAGGCATTAGGACCGTGTGAATTTGAACTGAGATGGAGAACACTGTTGTCACCCTCTCATACCACTTCCTTACTAGCCAGCCTAGTTGATATGTTACTTGGAAGAACCTATTTCCTTTCCTCTCCATGAAATATTATGGAGGGAGCTCATATTTCTCATTGTGAGGCCTGTTATCTAAAAAAGTGTATGCATTACAGAAGTCTGCATCAAAACACATAAATCTGCTTCTGCCTCGAGCTTTTGTTCTGGAGCCTATTTTTTTATGGATGGTTCCTGCTATGTTTCAGTGTTTCAATTTGTGCTGAAAGCTGAAATTTTAGCTGTGCCTGTGTGTGGTTCAGTAATCTAAAACCAGTTAGGAACTGCAGAGAAAGTTCACTAAGCTTGAAATAACTCGTGTTACCCATATACTTCTAGTTTTTCTGTTGAAGGTATGTACCCCATGCTCAGAAGATCCCTCAAACTTCGTAAAGATCAGTTCAAAAGAAGGAATTTTGCTAAGCTTTGAGGCAGGGAAGTGGTTACATCTGTCAGATCTCTATTGTGTTTGCAAAGCAAGAGAACAGAAATGGAAGCTGGATTTTCTCCCACTTTCCTAATGCTCTAGTCTTCATTGCAGAGCTGTACAGAACGATGCAGGCCACTGCACACTGATGTTGCTCTGTTGTGCCATTGCAGTTTGTACCAGCTGAAAACCTGATTTGTGAGTTCAGTGGTTGCTTTTTGGTCAAAGTTGTAGTGAATGTTTTTTGCAAGGCAGTATTATTGACTTCAGCGAGCTCAGTTTATATTCACTTGTCCTTCAGCATGTGGCTTCCTAGAGATCCATGCCAAAAAGAGATTCTCTGCAGAAGCTGGCACATAGCTTCCAGGAAAAATGATGAAAAGTACTTTTCAGTTCCTGTATATTTGTACACAGTGCTCTCCACCAGTCCTCTGAGGTTTGGCTGTTACATTAAGGAAGAATAATGTGGTTTAAAGAAATAAAACATTGTCATCTTGTAAACCTCATCTCTTTGTTTGGCTACAGTTTCCAGTTCAGAAGTCTTTTAGGGTGTTTTTTTGTTGTGTTTTTTTTTTTTTTTTTTTTTTTTTTTTAAGTATCTTCCCTGATTGGTTCTAGCTGACATTGAAGGAGAAGTCAAGGTGGTTGCCTCAGTCCTACAACAAGATGTGTATGGCTCCCATGAGGAAAATGAAAGTTTTGAGAGGGTAAAGTGATTTTTCAGGTACTTTAGTCTATCTACCTCTGATCTCAAGGATCTCATTGTCTTGCAAACTAGAAAGAAAAAAAACCCCTTCCATAACCCATGCCAAAAAAAAAAAACCCAAAAAAACCCAAAAAAAAACCAAAACCAAAAACCCAACCAAACAAAAAACCCACCAAAACCCCAAAATGTAGGGAAATAGGGAAAATGAGCCTTACAAGAAGAAATGTGGGAGAGATAAAAACAAAATATCTGAAGAACAGAATTCTTAGCTGTGTATAAAGTACCAAAAGTAAGGTGTATGAGATCAGATTATATTGTCTCTGATTCATTGTTCATTTCAAGGAGGTCTTCTGCACCCTTGTGCTAGTCTTTTGATCATCTTTGGCCATGGAAAACAACCTTTCCTGGCACTGATATGGTGGGAGAACACTACCATCCCCACTCCCCGTGGGGTCCAGGGATGACCTTTCTAACCTGGAAAAAAAGTTGTTTTTCACCCTCTGCACAGACCAGGATTGTCACACTTGGTACATCCCCACCTTAGCTTGATGCCTCCTGCTCAATATGGGCCTTTAGAGGTGTGAGTAATGTGTGGTGTGGAAATAGGAGCATTGGGTCAGTGGAGGCTGATGCTACATGAGCTGTCTCTGTCCTGTTCTGAGAGCAGCTAGGGAATGGTGTGGGGGCACCCTCTTAGTATAATGGGTCTTGACAGGCTAATGGGTGCAGCTACCAGCCAAAGGAGCAGCCAGTGTCCTTTGCCTGTTCTCATATATCTTGTATCAGTTGTTTGGCACCTCTCGCCTCTCTGCTCTAGCAGCAAGGGCTTGGGGAATGAGTGCCTTATTGCTTTAGGTGGTTGGAGAGATGTGTTCCTCCCAGCTACCTCAGCCTAGGAAAAGGAAAGCTGCAGTTTCGTTAAATACCACTCTCACCTCGGATACAGGAAAACAAAGTTTTGGGGGAGTTTAATTCTTTTCTTCACAGTAAGGGTGCCAGTTGAGTGGGTTTTGTTAGTCACTAGTGTAATACAAGTATAAGAATATTCTGATTTGCCTGAACAACCTGGAAAAATCACATGAAAGATTGATTACATGGGGTTCCCTCCTTTCTGTTTAAAGTCTGTAAGTTCATACAAGGACCTGCCCTTCTGGCTGTTCATTTTCGGAACCCTTCTGAGGTGTACCCAGTGCATAAAGCAGTCTCCCAGCACATTATGTATCATAAGATAATGTGTCAAACAGAGAGGAAAAATAGGTACTTTGACAGAAAGTTCTGCACTTAAAGCAACGTACCTCCTTGCTTTCAATCTTTTTTGTTAGGCATTTTAAAAATATTTTCCCACAAGAGAAATTTATTGTTAACTCTATACCAGCAAAAGTAATAATTGTTTTGAATTTGAAAGGTCTGGGAGGGATGAAAGGTGGTACAAGCAGTGTGGTTTGTTAGTGATGGCTGCAAGTGATAAGCATGTGGTTTGGTAGCTATAGCCTTGGTGAATTTATTTTTGTTAAAGTGCTCAGTTCCCCTTTTTCCAAGAGTGTTATACTTCAACTCTGTTTCCCTTGCTTTGACTCCTGGCCCACATAATAATTAGGTAAAAAGAACAAAAGCTGTGCTTACCTACTTTTCTGTAAGTAATGCAGGAGAAATAGGCTTTCAGAAGGGATTTAAAAGGGAAGAGGATAACGATTCGAACTGGTGCAGGAAGTAAACTAAGGGGATACAGAATGTAATCTCTGTAGTGGATAGCAAGGAGAGTAAAGTAATGAAAATAAGGGGAATATTCAAGTTGCTTATGGTTTTTGGAGGGAGCACTGGTAAAAGAGGCCTATAAGAAAACTAAATCATGCTTTATGAAGCACTTTTGACATGGGAGAACACATCACATACAAGAAAGACTCTGTTATCAGTAATGCATTTAATTTCAGTCTAAATCAGCTTGACAGGCTGGTTATTCCATACATGTGTCTGTCCCGATCCGATATCGGGGATAA
>NW_010308929.1:0-7563 GCF_000700745.2 Antrostomus carolinensis
CCCTTACCCCCCCTCTTTGGGATGGCTGCGGGTTGGAGCATCGTGGAGCTGCCAGCCCTATGGCCTTTACTCACTGTCACCTATAGATTCCCCTGTGCCCATCCTCAAACACCAACTCCTACTGGCTTTTCCCAACTCATCCCACTCTTCCAGCCTCTCAAACCCCTGGAGCCATCCCAGCTGCTTCATACTTTTCCTCAGCAAAGCTCTGTGTATCCTCACCGCGCATTTTTCCATCAGGAGACCCTATAGCATCCCTACCATCCCTGCATCCCAGCTCATCCTTGTCAGTCCCACCAGGCTTCGATGCACGTAGATCCCCTCTGGGGCTGAGAGGAGTGACGGGCCCTTTGTCCTGGGTGTCTGCTCATGTTTTTTCGCTGCCTGTTGAAACCTTTTATTTTGTTTTATTTTTTCCTGGAGCTGGTGATGAGCGCTTGACTGATTCCTGGGAGCAGGCGGGGATGAGCCATTCACTCTGGATTGACACCTAAAGAGATTTGCATTAAGCGCTTCAAACTAGCTGGGTTATATTTTTTTTTCTTCTTCTTCTTTTTTTGAAAGCCATCATCATATATTTAGCAAATTCTTGCATGAAATTCTGTCTCTAATCATTGGCATTTATTTATCTGTGCGTGGAATCGCTCCCAGGGAGCGATCCCCACTTTCCTGAGCATCCGTGTCAACCTGTGGCAGAAATTAGCCCTGATGTTCCTGCAAACTCTGATTTTTGGGGGGTTTGGGTGGTGGGTGCTGCTCCTGGTGTCCCCCCTGAGTGATGCATGGGGAAGATGGGATAAAAATGAGGTTTTTTGGTTGTTTTGGGGGTTTTTTTTGGACCTGGCAGAGGGTTAGGGGTTGGTGAGAGGTAACGGAGAGGAGCAGGATGATGGGATGCTGAGGAGGGTCTGCAGGTCTGGGAGCAACTGTAGGGCTCCCAAAATGGGAAGGGGGTTGAAAACTGGAGACCTCAGAAAGGCTTTGGGGAGCTGTGGGCTGTGTGGAACAGGATCTGGCCCCATCTCAGTGGTGAGGAGCCCAGCACCCCTCCAGCAAGGGGTTCTTGGTGCTTGCAGACCACACTGGGGCTTTGCAGCCTCTTGCAGTGAGGATGAGGCTGGGACGAGTGTGGAGAAGGGATGTGAGGGTCTCAGAATGGCAGAAAAAAACCCCAAAACTAAAAACATAAACAGTTGTGCTGTTCATATTTTGGGATCTGCTCTGAATTTGGCAGGAGAGGAGCCCTTGTCCCTGCCGTGGCACTTTTCCTGCTGCCCCTGGGAGTGACAGAGTCTTGCTGTAGTCACCCCAAAATGTATTCTAAATTTTGAGGGGCTTCAAGCCTGGAGAAGGTCTGTGCATGGTCCTGTTTGTTCCTTACAAACATATTAAAACCAAAATAAAAAAAATAACCGGTATAGAACTAGCTCCCCCCCACCCTGCAGCCTCCCCAGCACTGGCTGGAGTCTCATTTCGGTAGTTGTCCAGCTGTGACTCCCCGGCACGGGCTGGAGTCTCATTTCAGTAGTTGTCCAGCTGTGACTGGAGGAAAATGGTCCTTCCTGAGGGCTGGGAGGTATCACCACCATCTAAATAACCCCTTCCATGGCTTTGTGGAGCTGTGCTGTGCTTTCCCTTCCACCGCCTTTGCTTTGCCATCAGCGTCTCTGTTTAATCACTGGGCTGTTTTTGGGGGAGCCCTCACCTTTCCCCCCTCCCCAGCCAAGCAGCTGAGAACTTGTTGGCTTCTGGAGAGATCTGAAATGGTGTTTAATGGGGGTATTAGCACAGCCAACCCCCCTTGAACATCAAAGTGAGCTCAGGTTGTGATGTGTGCTGGACTTTGATGGTTCTTCCTCATCCATCTGGGGCTTGTTTGGCTGAGATCCTCAGGAGCAAGGTCCAGCCTGGCCCCACCTTCCAGGAGAAGGGGTTTGCTGCTGTCTTGGAGCTTTATCCCTGTGGAAAATTGAATTAAGCTGATGATCTTCCTTGGTTTTGGTGGGGTTTTTTTATAAAAAAAATTCCTCATTTTTGCTTCTACTGTTCTCTATGGGCTTGGGAGCATGGTAGGGGGTGATGCCCAGTGGAGCCTGGCACAGAGGATGGAGTGCCTCCTGCCCCCAGGGTGAGGGGTCCAGGGGTTCTGAGCTGTGCTGGGAGGTTTGGGCTGTGATGTGTTTCCAGCACATGCTTTTTCCCCAGGTCATGAGATGCTGGCTTAGGTAAAATGAGGAAAAATGGGAATTTTGCCAGAGATGGGCAAAACAGCTCCTGGGAATAGGAAGGCGAGGCTGGGGGTGGTTAAGAGGTACAGTGTCCTTGCCTGGGGGATTTATACCCTTATCTCCATTTACCACCTGAAAAACAAGAGACCTTTGAGCCCAGCAGTGGAAAAATTAGGAGTAGCTGAGTGTTGGTGGAGCAGGGAAGGTTTTTAGAAGCAAGGCTGGGTTGGCACAGGGAAAAGGAGTCAAGGCCATGGCAAGACAAGTGACCAACCCTCGCTGGTCACCTGGTTGGATCATGGTGTTTGTGTGGATTTATTTATTTAATTTATTTTCCTGAAGAAACAGGGAGAGAGAAAAATTTCTCTCTGTCCAAAATCACTCATCCTTCCTAATAATGAGAGCTGTCACCAGCCCTGCTTGGCGAGGAAATGATTCTTCGTGGTAAATATTTGGTCTGGAACTGATTTATGGGTGGAAAAAAATGAGATTAGTGGCTAATCACTGCCTTGCAATAAGCGCTTTGGGCCAAGTGTTGAGGCTGAGCTCGTGGGGAGCTGGGGCAGTGCCTGTGCCAGGGGAGATGCACCAGGGGCTTTGGTGGAGATGTGGTTGGGTTGGGATCAAGTGGCATTGATGGAGGGGTCAGACCTGCTCTAGGGGTGACCAGGCCTTGGTGCTTTGTAGGTTTCATAGAATCATGGAATGGTTTGGGTTGGAAGGGACCTTAAAGCTCATCCAGTCCCACCCCCCCTGCCAGCAGCAGGGACACCTTCCACTAGACCAGGTTGCTCAAAGCCTCATCCAACCTGGCCACAAACACTTCCAGGGAGGAGCAGCCACAGCTTCTCTGGCCAACCTGGGACACTGTCTCACCACCCTCACACCAAACAATTTCTTCCTCACATCTCAGCTCCATCTCCCCTCTGACACTTTCAACCCATCACCCCTTGTTCTGTCACTCCCTGCCCTTGGCCAAAGTCCCTCCCCAGCCTTCCTGGAGCCTCTTCAGGTACTGGGAGGCCACTAGAAGGTCTCCCTGGAGCCTTCTCTTCTCCAGGCTGAACAGCCCCAACTCTCTCAGCCTGTCCTCACAGCAGAGCTGCTCCAGCCCTCACATCATCCTCGTGGCCTCCTCTGGACTGGCTCCAGTAGCTCCATGTCCTTGTGCTGTTGGTGGCCCCAGCACTGGAGGCAGCACTGCAGGTGGAGTGAGCAGGGTTGTGCTGTTGAACTTGGCTGGAGGAATCATCCACTCCATCCCTGAGCCCAGCACACCCAAAGCAGTGATCACAGCCACCCGAAGGCAGCAGCAGTTTTTCCTGTGCAAGGAAACAATTAACTTTTAATTAGAGAGCAGTTTAATTTTCTTCTGCTAAAGCAGGCTGGCGAGCATGGCAGGGTCATTTCCTATGGCATGGCAGAGCCAGATGCCCCTGGGTGATGCTGGAACCCAGGGGGGTGGGAGATGGGTGGCCCTGGGGATGGTGACTGGCCTGTGGGCAGCAGTGGGGAGCTGAGCTCGGGTGCATCTTGGTGCTGGAGCGATGGCAGCAGAGCAGGACGTGGTGCCTGTGAACAAGCAGATGGGTGTTTGATGGAAAGCAAGTGCTGGGGACACAGTTTTGAGGGTGAGAGCAGTGCCTGGCTTCCCACTCTCCTGATTTCCACCATGATGGACCTCACGGGGCTGGTTTGTTTTTGGGGCTGGATGTTCTGGGTTCTCCTCCCCAGCTGTGGCAGGATGGGCTCAGCTGCTGCTGTCCTGGAGATGCTGCGATTCACTCGCCTCCCTCTCTGCTCCAACCTTGGTTTTTTGACTTGATTTTAATGACAGGACCAGGAATTGAAGGGAATGGGTTGAATAAATGGTTGTCATTAGTTGTGTGTTGATGCTCACCAATCATCACCCATGAGAAAACCATCTCCAGCTGTCCCAGAGCTGCCTCGCTGGGACGGCAGGAGGGTCCTTGATGCCCATGAGCTCTCACATTGCCCACTCCATACTCCAAAAGGGATTTGTGCCCCAAATCCTCCAGATCTCCCCAAGGGCTGAGCTGCCTTTCCCAGAGGCTGCTCCTCTCTCCTTGCACCATCACGTCATGGCCAGGTTGGGAAGAGCTGAGCCAACAAGGCTTGGCAGTGCTGGAAACCTGCAGCCCAGCCTTTACCAGCTGGTGGTGTTGGTCCATGTTGCAAATCTTTCAGGTTTGTCTGTTGCTTTGAGCCCATCTGAGCCACCAAAGTGATGGCTGGTCCTTGTGACAGCATGAGGCAGGTGGAAAAATGAGCTGAGAAGTGAGGGGTGGGTGTCTCATATCCCCCCACTTTGTTTCTGATGAACCTTTCCCAGTGCTTAGGCTTGTCCACACCATGGTCCTGTGCCATGGTGAGCTGTTCCCTGGGTTTCTGTTGGGACCACTCACAGGTGACATGCTCTGTGAGGGTGACACCCCTCAATCATACTCCGTTCCTCTGCTTGGACCCTAAAATGCATGTAGGTGACATTAAATGACAAAAAAAATTGGAGCAGGTGCTGAGTGCTGCAGAGTGGTGGTGACCTGGGTGCTGGCATCTTGCACTTGGTAGGAAGATACTGGGGTCAGCGCTGTCATGATGCACAGACAGTGGCACCTCTTGAACTTGGCACCATCTCTTGAGCTCCTCAGCATCTCTCGAGCTCCACAGCCCTGCAAGTGCCCAAGTCCATTTCAGGTGCTGTAGCAAACAGTCTGAATCTGCTCCCTGAACCCTTCGTGCCTCAGTTTCCCCTAGTTGAAGCAGGGCTGGTGGTAATGGCTGATGTTTAGGGATGTGGAGGAGCTCTATGTGCTGGCAGCCTCTGAGCTGGTATAATGATGAGCTGCGATGGGCAGAGCAGCATGTCCAGCCCTCCTGGCCCCAAACAGGACAAGGCAGGTACCTGGGGTCTTGTGTGAAGGTGTTCCAGGACTGAGATGTTACCATAAGGATGTTTTTGAACCAGCAGCTGGGTCCACACAGGCAGGTTTGTGTTGGAAATGTCTTGGGTTGGGGCACAGGGGGGGTGATGCAGCCAACAAGGCTGGGGATGATGGGGCTTTTGGACCAAGTGACCCTTTTCAGTCAGGGTTTGCAGGTGGAAGAGCTCTTGAAAGCAACATTCTCCTTAATAAAAATTGGGGTTTTTTTGATGATGGGGAGGGATTGAAACTCCTTGTTGGGGATATGGGTCTAATTATTGCACAAGCTCATGGGGTGACACAGCATCTCCCTGCGTGAGCCACCCCCCTGGGTGCCATCACTTCCTCCTGGTTTCTTACCCTTCACTTTTACCTCCTTTTATTTTCTCCTCCTTCTTCCTTCCAGAGTCAAGAAGAAGAACAAGCCCTTAAACCTCAAGATCCACAACAGCGTGGGAAGCTGTGAGAACATCCCAGCGCAGCGCTCCCCGCTCCTTTCCGAGCGCTCCTTACGCTCCTTCTTCGTGGGGTACTCACCCTTCCTCCCCTCCACCCCTCCTGTCCACACCGAAGCCACCTTCTCAGCAAGTAAGTCCCCAGTGTGTGTCCTCCCTCCTGGGTCTCCATTCCATGGGGTGGGCTGATGGTTGATGTCAGAGGACGTGCCTGTGGAAAACTTGAGGCATCCACTTGTGCGTTGATGGTCTGGAGGAGGTTGGTTGAGCGTTGCCTGGTGAGCAGAGCTGTGTGCAGGTGCCTCCTGTCAGTGTTTTGAGATTTGTGGGTGCTCCTGGGCAACTCCAAGCCTGGAAATTGGATTGTGTGTATCTGTATATTGATTTATGCAACCAGATATACTCCCCGATGGTGACAGCATGGGTGCTGGAGGGTGGTGGCTACTGTCATTTGGAAAAGCCACGAGCCTTTCCATGCTGCCTGGGTTGGTGACAATGGCTGGCTGGCACTTGAGAGTGACTTTTCCAAGGGTTCCTCTGTAAATCCAGTTTTAACTTCATGCAAGGCGGCTGCTTTTCAAACGGAGATGCTGGTGGTGGGACCAGCATCTCCATGGTTTGGGTTGATGAGTTCACCTGGGGCATTGCTGCTGGTGGGGGAGAAACAGCCTGACCCTTATTTTCTAGTCTTAGACCAGGTGTCTCAATTAATTGTGCAGGAATTGAAGATTTTACAAGCCAGGCGTGACTCTCAGCCTAAACAAAACCCTCCCAGAAAACGTGTGGCAGCTGCTGGGATTCCATTTGCATGCCAAGAGCTGTCGTGGGGAGGGGAAGCTCCTCTTGCCTCTTGTTATTCAGTGAAAAACTTCCTCTGACTCCATATTCAGGCTTATTTTCTGCCACCTTCACCCTCTGCAGATTTTTCCTTCCATTTACTCTTCCAAAACATGGTCTTTTTGGCTCATTTTTGGCTTTTTCTAATCATTCTGACTGCTCAGCTCTTGGCTGAAGAAGGGGTTTGTAGGCAACACCTCTCCCTGCCCATCCAGGCCCTGCTCTCATCCCTCCCCCAACCATCTACAAGCTAAAAACCTCTCAATTTCTTTCTTTCTTGATATTTTTACACTGATCAGCTGCTGTTTAGGATTGTTGAAGGGTCATCAAACCATTTCTGCCATCTTTCTGCTCTTCTTTCTTTGGCTTTGGGGACAGTGGGACCTGTCAGGAGCTCTGTGGGTAGGAAGTGTTATATCTTGAGATGTCCAACTACCCAACTCGTTGGCACAGCCAGTAGATTTGCCTGGAGCCAGGAGTATTTTTGAATCCCCCCCCTAAAGCATTGGCTGAGCTCAACTTGCAGCCCAGAATGATGAGGATGAGCAGACCAGAAACCAAGAGATAAAACCCCATTCTCGGGCCACCTCAGCCGTGTCTCCTTGCATTAGGTTTCCTCACGCATCAACGTTGGATTACATCCCGTGGTGTGATAACCTGATGGAACGTGGCATGGCAGGAACGTGATGCAATGAGAAGTGATGGGCTCTCAAGTGACTAACGCTGCTGGAGAGGTGTCTCTTCTCATTTCCTTCGGCCCTCCAACTTTCTTGGCTTCTGTGAATGTTTGTTTTCTGGGCTAGATGTGAGTTGTGAAGAGAGGGGCTTGGTTACACCAGCTGGTTGATGCCTGTTGAGATGTTTTAGCATCAGCGAAACCATTTGGTCCTTGTAGGATCAGTGTCCATGTCAGTGACTCTTGTTCCTGGGGACCTGTGGGGAAAACTTGATGTCAGGCAAAAAAAAATCCCACTAGATTGTAGTTTTCCAGCTCTCTCATGTTTTTACATAATTTCTGTACTGGTGGCCTTGTCCTCAAGCTGCATCCCAGGTTTAGATCTGCTTCCACATTTGCTTTCTGGTTTGTGATCCTGTGGGAAG
>NW_010308929.1:7582-8360 GCF_000700745.2 Antrostomus carolinensis
GGGTGCTGAGGATGGTCATGCAGGGAGAGAGATGGGGTTTAATGGAGCTTGATGCCAGGGCTCGTTATCTTGCGTGGAGAAGAGGAGTTCTCTTCCACACCAAGCCGTGCAGAGGTGTGTTTATTTGTGGGGAGGAGTAGATATCTCTGCAGCTTTCCCCATGCCCCATGTTGCTGTTATGGGACCTGGGTGGCTTTCTCCTGCTCCAGAACATGGTTCTTTGAACGTCCTCAGGTCATCTGCTCTCGTCCTGCTGCTGTTCTCACTGGTCCAAAGTACCAGGACTTGTAGGTCCTATGAGAAATGCTGGTCATGGTTTGGGGGTCACACCTTGCCCCATCTCCTGGGGTGCCACTATTTCTTGTTGCCTTTTGGAACTGTAGAATCATTTGGTCTGGAAAAGAGCTTTAAGATCATTGAGTCCAACTGTGAACCTAGCGCTGCTGAGCCCACCACTAAACCATGTCCCTAAGGGCCACATCTCAGAAGGGCTGGTGTTGGGCAGGTATGGTTGGTGGAGAGACATTCAAGATAACATCCAATGGATCAAGCTGGGGATCCAGGAGCCCTAAATCCAGCCTTTTGTCTGAAAAGGACCAGGCAGGATCCAAGAGCACAATGTTGGCGTAGAAGGTGCCATGGGGTGTGTGTGTGAGCAGCCAAGTGCTGTTCAGACCATGACCCTTCTCCACAGTCATCCTGTCCCCAATGCTGGAGGTGGTTTTGTAGGGAAGAATCTTCTCTTAAACGCTCTCCTACCCCAAACCCCCTTCAGCAG
>NW_010308929.1:8371-10401 GCF_000700745.2 Antrostomus carolinensis
TCAGCAGGAGCCTTCCCAAGTGGGGCATCACATCTTTGTGACCATCAGTGGTTTTCTTCTCCCTGAACCTGCCTTGCTGCCAGTACAAGCCATGGTAGGAGCACTCCACAGCTGTCTTGGTAACCCAACTGGGAGCTCCCCAACTGCCTCACCATCGAGCTGCTCCAGTGAAGGGTTTCCTACCCCAGGAGCGCTGTGTTGGGTGGAGCTGAAGAACCCGGCTTTGTCTGGGGAAGCCTCATTGACCCTGCAGGGCTGTGAGTTGAGAGGAGGGGAAGAAACAAATCACAAAGTGAGTATTTAAGGCAGCGAAGCGACCGAACGTGACATTTGAGCTCTGTAAATAGGATTGTCACACAGCAAAGAGGAGCTGCTGGGATTATAGAGTGACTCTGTTTTCTTACGAGAGAGATGCTCTGAGAATGGCTCTGCCTCATTCTCCTGAGCCTCCTCTGGATGATCGCTTTGGCAAGGGCTGAGGTTTCATTTCGATTCGCTGGATCATCCTTCCACCCCGTAGCAGGGACACCACGAGGACATGGCTGTTTGGTTTTAGAGCTGGCTGTGACTGCAAAATATTTGCTGGAGATAAAGATATTTGCAGTAACCTCTGCCAGCATCAACTGGCACCATCACGATATGGTCCTGGGGTTGTGATTTCTGCCTGGGGTTGGGGTGGTAGAGATACACCTGATGCTGAACCTGTCCTTGTTGTCTTCTGGGTGGTTGTTGAACTGTTTTGGGAGGAGGCTGCACCCTGGGGTCACCCCATAATCTTTCTGGCATACTTAACCTAGGGAAGTGGTTGAATCCCCATCCCTGGAGGGATTTAAAAGCCAGGTAGATGAGGTGCTCAAAGATCTGGTTTAGCAGTGGACAGGTACGATTGGACTCGATGATCTCAAAGGTCTTTTCCAACCAAATGATTCTGTGATTCTATGAACCACCCCGGGGCTGGCACTGGAAGTGTTTTGGTGGCTGTGCAGGTCTGGAGGACGTCTACAGCTTCCAAAAGTCTCCTGGCTGCTCTTTGGCTCTGCAGTGATTCATCCCGGGATGCTTTCCAAGTTCACTTCCATTGATTTTATCCATCCCATTCATAATGCAGACATCTCCTGGTGCTGTTTGGAGGAGGAGGAGAGTTTGTTTATTGGGATGTCACCATGATGGATAACACATTCACATCAGTTCCCTGGGCATCCAGAAAGGTGCCAGGAGATTAAGGGAGACATGGTACCTGAACATGGTCCCCATCAGTGGGGTTTGGCCCAGCTCCCTGTGCTGCCAGCTTCAGGTGATGCTCCTGGTGTGTTTGGTGAAGGTGTTGGGGCTCACTGAGGGCATCGCTGCCCTCCTGATCTGTCCCTGGGCAGGCTGGAAACCCAAAATAAATGAAGCAGGAGAGCTCTGGCTCCTCTTCTCCATGCAGGAGATGCCCAGCATCCCACCTCCTGGACAGGGAGCAAGGGACAATCATCCTCTCCGGCAGCCAAAATGCACCGGGGAGCTGTCAGGATGGCAGCGAGGGTGAGGAGGGCGTCACGGCCGAGGCAGCATCCCGGTCCCCGTCACCTCTGAGGCACACGGGTGCCACTCAGGGACCAGCAGCGGCTGTCACAGCTGCCTGTCAGAGCTGGGGAGCGGGTGGCAGGGCTCTTCTCCCGTGTCGGCTGTCAGAGACGCGCCGGAGGCGGCTGTCACCCTCCGCCCGGGTGGTTTCCCCCCTTCCCTGCTCTCCTCCCGGCACATCTGATCCCGTCAAGCGCGGGCTGTTGACTCGAGGATGAGCTGTGCCATGCGGAGCGGGAGCCGTGACCTTTGCCAGCGTGATGCTGCAGTGAAGGAAAGAGCAGAGGTTTTGGGGTGTTCGGGTGGAGAGTGGCATCCCCAACATCGGGTGCCCTGCTCTGTGAGGAGCGATGTGCTGGGTGGCATCAGGCAGTGTCACGGTGTGGGGAGCAGGGGTTGGTGTTTGAGGGTCTCGGTGTTGAGGAGCAGGGGTTTATGGTCAGGGGGTTGGGGAGCAGGGG
>NW_010308929.1:10679-12142 GCF_000700745.2 Antrostomus carolinensis
GGGGAGGGGTTGGTGTTTGGTCTCGGTGGTGTTGGGGAGCAGGGGTTGGTGTTTGAGGGTCTCAGTGTTGAGGAGCAGGGGTTGGTGTTTGAGGGCCTCAGTGTTGAGGAGCAGGGGTTTAGTGTCACGGTGTTGGGGAGCAGGAGTTGGTGTTTGAGGGTCTCGGTGTTGGGGAGCAGGGGTTGGTGTTTGAGGGTGATGGGGAGTCAGGAAAGCGATGGGTGCTCAGCTGGGGGGTCCCCATTGGGCTGCTTGATGGGTACGTGCTGCATCCTTCCCTGAGAAAATACACCCGTGCCCATTGAATACCACCGGGGAGGAGGAGAGGGGCTAAAAAATAACACTCAAACCACCCTCACGTGCTTGTGTGAGGGGAATTGTGGCTCATGGAGCTCGAATTTTCAAGCTGTGAAGGAGGTTGCTGGTGATATGTGTGTAAGTGATGAGGGACACCCAAGCAGGAGACATCAATCGGTGCGGGGAGCTCAGGGTCATCAGCGTGGGCAGGATGGGAGGACCCTGGCAGCTGCTGTCATGCTCCAAAGCTCCGGAGGATCAACTCATCCCACTGCAGTGCCATGGGTCTGGCACTTCTCCACATATTGGGGTCCCTTCAGCCAAAGCCTCGTCCCTCTGCAGCAGCGAGATACATTCCTGTGGCCACAAAGTTATTTTTTCCTTAAAATCACCTCTAATTGTGGCAATTTGGGGTTCTTGATGAGACTGTCCCTCCTATGTTGCATCTCCTGCCATATCTTCCCCCCTCTTCCCTTTAGGCATCACCCCAGTGTAATATTTCACGGCGAGAAGCAGCTTTTCCTCCAGGTGAACATCTCATGGGTACATGTTAACGGGGAGACTCACCAATTCACTTCAGAGCCCCCCAAACCCTTGGGGCTGTTCCCTATGGCAGTGGGGTCCCTTCCCCTGCCCTCCTGCCCCCCACTTTGCTTGTTTTCCCTCCTGCAAACAGCAGGTCTATTGTTAAAAGCCGTGATCCTTCATGTATCGCTCCCTCTAATGAAGGTAATTAGCCGTGAATCACGTAGGTCTCGTTTTTGTTAGAAGGTTAAAATCCCTGATACACTTTAATACATTTATTTTTTTGCAGTGAGCACATTTAGAAAGTAATTAAAAGGCTCAGGCGTCTTTGCCTACGTCCCTTCTCCCCCTCCCCAGGATGGCAGGATTTAATTGAGGCCAGCTGAAAGTTAGTGGAAATAAATTGTGCCTGATAAAGCGGAGGTTGTAATTTAATTCTGGGAGAGGAGCTGTTCCTGCCCGTGCGTTGAGTTCATCAAGGAGTGGTGTTGAGTGAAGGGGGGGGGAACTTATTTGTGTGATGGGATTTACTGATGAGAAAGTGATGTTTAGGGAAGGATTGTGTTTGTGTGTGGGGTGGTCCTACTCTTTAGAGCATCATTTCTGGGGCTTGTGGACATAAAATGGTTTGAGTTGGAAGG
>NW_010308930.1:0-36043 GCF_000700745.2 Antrostomus carolinensis
GGAAGCCTCGCCCGGCGCTGCGGAAGCTGCCGCTGCGGTCTTGCAGGAGAAGATGGTGTGAGCAGTGCTGGATGCGAGGGAATGAGGTGGCTTCTGCTTTTTTCGGTGCCCTTTGCGGCACTCGAAGCGCTTCTGCCTGGCTGTATTTCAAGACTGAAGTTCAGGACGTGTTTAAAAGACTGTGACACTGAGAGCAAAGTAGAAAGCGTGCTTTGTAATTTCTCTCCAGTTTTTATAATTCTTCTTGAAATGAATCAAATAAATGGATTTGAAGGACAGATGGCAACCTGCCAGTGGAAAAAAAACAGAGGACTCACTATTTTTTTCTGTTCCTCTGCTTGTTTTGTGTCTGTGTTAATTTGCCACTGCCCAGAATTGTACTGAAACATGAAGGAAAAGAGGATGAGGCTGGAGGTCCCAGCCCATGGCTCAGAGATGTGTTTAGGTGTACATCTTCTGAGGTGACATCTTGCTTCATTTTTTCTGTCGGGAGGAGACAGATGTGACTCTGGGGGTAGAGCTGGAGAATTGTGAAGTGAAACGAAGCCTTTGGCCTCGGGTTGCCCTGGATGACCAGAGGGAAACGGCAGGAGCCTGCAGGCTGTGGCACTTCTACCTGGAGGGCGAGCTCTTCCTCACCAGGCTTTTGTTCCCCAGAAGACCTCCTGACAGGACAAGATGTGTCACCTGTCATTGTAGTAGCAGCTCTGTGAGGGGGTAGATGGTCTGAGGGTGTAGATGGAGGCAGGAGCCTGATAACAGCTGCTCCACAAACACAGGAGACAAGGAAGAAACCCCGGGACTTTGATGTCTCTCTCCAAGCCCCTGGTAAGCTGCCCAAACTAGTTCAACCAGGCCCAGACACAGCAGTGGGAGGAAGAAGTGGGCTCTGCTGAGCAGCCAAAGGAGTGCTTCCTTATCGCCTCATTCCTGGGGAGCTTTTGTGCTGAAGTGAGCCTGTCCTGAAGGTATGGGAGTGAGATGGACCTGCCTGAGACTGCAGGAGAAATGCATTTTGTTTATAATCGTGAGGAGGCTGCTTGGGGTTGGTAACTGTTGGTCCTCCTTTTGAAGGAAGGATGGGCAGGTGCTAAATTCGGGCTTGTGGAGCAGTCCTGCCAGGAGTGCAGGCTGCAGCTGCCACAGGGTCCCTCCAATGGCCTTGGAAGGAAAAGGGGCACCCCAGGAGGTCACTGAGATGCCAGGTGGGTTGTGCCATCCAATGACAGTGTCCATATCTTTCTGCAGATGCAAGGTAAACATCAAATAAGGGAGAGATGTGACTCATCTGGCAAACAAAAGAAAGGATGACAGCCTGTGCACCCTGTGTGTGGATCAAAACTGTCAAGCACTGAACCCTGTGATGCCTGCATGGTGAACTCTTCCACCTGGGTTAAACTAGTCTGAAGAATTACACTTAAGCAAAATATTAAATATTCAGGAAATCTTCTGCAGAAAAGAAAAAAGGAGGAATTGTTGGCACTGCAGAATTTAAGCATCTGGCCAACTTGACCAAAATGTTGTTTAAAAACAAAACGGTGGTTTTCTCAGAATTTTAGGCACATGGTTTGAGGTTTTTTAGCTAAATCCTTGTGAGCATTATCCTGTTAATGTGAATAGTGTTACCAGTTTTATAGACTTTCTGATGGGGCTGTGAGACAGAGGTGCTAACAGTGAATCACCTGAGTGGCAGGCATTGAAGCCATTCTCAAATAAAGCAGAAGGCTTTTTTATCTTCTACAAATACTGGTTAGTGCTACACCAAACAAGACCTGTCTCCTTTTGTACCCTTCTTCCCAGAAGAGAACGAAAACAGTCTTTTGGGAGTCTTTTTTTCTTCCTTGAATTCAGTCTTGGGAAAGGAAACCCTTAGTGGTAAATAATTAGGTTAGGGCCTAGCAGGATGGGCTTAGATGAAAGTGCCTCCTTCAGCAATTCCTCTCCCTTCTTAATTGTACAATGGACTTTCTCAATGCTGCTTCCTGGTATTCATCCAAGTCTTCCAGCCCTGAGTACCTGTAAACAATTAACATTCTCCCACATGGTGCACAAATCCTGGGTCAGCGTTTATCAGGGTGTTTGTGTATAGCAGCAGTTTAACCTCCTCGAGGAATCCTTCTGTCGTCCTTCTGCCTTTTTCTTCCATGTCCTTTCCTCCCAGTTGTTTGTTGCAGATGTATCCAATTTTATGCAGACTCTAAATACAGCTTCTTACTGTGATTCTACTGTCTTCTGTGTCCTAAGAAACTATAATTGCACAAAAATGACAGTTTTTAATTATATATGTCTAGTCCTTATCTAATGTTGTTCACACCCAGTTATCAGCTTGTTATAGGAATAAACTGCTGCCGGGAACATGCTGTTCCACTCTCTCATATCGGAAAAATTGAAGCAATTCCTGGGCCTCCTGTAAGGTCTCTTTTATTGCTGTTGTCATCCTGTTCTGGGTTTGAACAGAGTACGTTCCTAGTTGCCTTTTGACTGTGCAGAAGCACCATATAGGGACGTGGAAGCAAGAGCTACACTGAAATGTACATTACCTAGTATGTAGCTTGACCATTGGGTGACAGGGAGTTAGACCAGTAGGACTGAGCATCTTATAAGGTGTTAAAATGAATTGAAACCCAACAAGTAATGAGAGACTTAAAAATAGGTTTCCAAATCCCAGGGCTTACTGTTGTGGAATATGTACAAATGTGCAAAGTCTGTGAAGTACTGAAATGCCAGCGGCAAAGGGTAGGTAAGTAAATACAAACCACCAGCACCCCCAACTCAAAAGTAGAAATGGTTGACTCCTATGAGCTTCTAGAAAATGCGAGGTCTCTGAAGTGACAGCTTTCTTTGAGGGAAGCATTGCTCAGCCCCTGGTGCTAGTTTTATTGTGCAGTCATGAGGTATTGAAGTTGCCATATAGAAGATCTTCAGTACTGCTTTTAAAAAGGAAAGCAAGCCTGAAATTTTTGAATATTATTCCATTAGCATTCTGTTTTCATCAGATGATGCATGCCTGAATGAGAAGCTGGGAAAAAAAATGATTTTTTTAATATTTGAGGAAATAATAAAAGCAAATTAGTTGTGTCTGAGATGCTAGTCCTTTGAACATCAGCAGCAGTTGGAGTGCTTCAGGATTCAGTATGTAATGTTCTGTGTGTGATGCCTGCGATCATCTTGCTCTTGAGCAACCTGCTCAAGAAACTTGACTTCAAGAATCAAAGTTGCCCATATTTTACATCAGAATAGTTTGAGTAAAAACTAGCTAGAAATAATTTTGCCAAGTAACGAATGTGACTGACAAGTAGAGACCTTCAGAACAAGGGAGGAATGGAACTGGCCCTTACTTTTTAAATAGTTTTTTTTTTCTTATAATTACAGAGGTTTCTTAACAAACACATTTTGCATTTGAAAGTACAGATGCTTTTATTTGGAACATAGAATAGATGTTTTACTGCAGGTATTAACTGAGTGTTTTGTCAGACTGACCATTTCTTCTTATTTACCAAGCTAAAAGTGGATTGGCTTGATAAGGCATAACCCTGAAGCTGCTTCCTGTACGTGATCTTTAGTGTTTTTAAAATTCTTTTCTTATCACATTCTAATCGTGTCTGGCCACATGACACACGCCTTCAGGGGATGACAGTCTGTGGTCATCTGGGATTTTTGGTTTTAAGTCTTCTAGCATAAATTTTAGGAAGCTTATATTGATAAGGTAGCACTTCTTTCGCCTCCGAGTGGGTAGCATGCTGTCTGTGCCCCAGCATGTAAGGAGTAGTGTAGTAATACAAAAAACTGGCAATACTGGCAACCATCTGCAGCTGATATTCTGTAGTTCAGTGTTTGTGTTGTGACCAGAGCAAGCTAAGATTTGGCAGGATTGCTAGCTCAAGGAAAGCCTAGTGAGGTAAATGAAATTCTCATCTCATGTTGCTTCAATCTTAAAAAGTCTCTTTAAAATGTAGACAGTTCTTCCCCTTCACGGAAGCTTGTACTAAATGTCAAAGATGTTTTTGAAATAAGACAAAACTCATAGAAAAAAAAGACAGGGTGTTTTTGTTTTTTCTGGAAGTTCAAATAAGTTCACTGGAGGGCTGACATTACATGAATGACTACTGCTAATTGCTGTCTCCTCACAGCACCTCTTTGCTTCATGAAGCCATTTTAAAATGAAAACTTAAAATATCCTCTGTCCCTTTCTGTAGAATGTATAGCTCTGGTGACACTGGCTTTTATTTATTTATTTATTTATTTATTTTAAATAGGATCCAATTCATTTGATGGACCTCGTTTGTGAGCTGCTTTTGTAAAGCCAACATATGGTGCATCAGGGCTGCATCTGGTCAAAATGCTTCACAGAAGTATGCAGTGCCGCTGGGGAACCTAGCTCATAAAACAAAATGAAGATCTAAAGTGCTGAAAAAGGCCATCTTCTGTAGCATGTCCAGCTCAGAAGTTCTTAACTCTTCTAAGCTGATATTTCATAAAGGCACCTATTGGGCAAATTTACCTTATATGGAAATAATCAGACTTAACAACTTTGCACTACTAGTGGCAGCATCTTTGGAAGCTTCTTCCTTAAGATCAAATCCATCGTTAATCAAACATCTGTACCCTAACAAAGGCAAAGAATGTTGCTTTAAAAAAATCCATTGTTTTACTTGAAGCGTTCATACTCAATTTATAGACTATGCTTAAGCTGCATCTGTTCATCTGACTTGCTTTTTGGTTTGTTCCATAAAAATGTTACTGCAATATTGCTGTGGAATGCCTTAAATTATTGGGCTAAATTGATATCTGGCAAGTATTGATTACTTTGGAAGATTTTCACAAGATTGTGTTTATTACAACGAAACAATGTTTTTCATCTGCATTAAAAAAAAAAAAAATCCATAAAGCATTTAAGAATTTTAAGCGTGAATGTGCTTTCCTTCCCGCCCACAATCCCAGTCCTTTTTTTCTTATCAGTAGAGTCTGACAGGAGGATATTTAGACAATTAAACTTATTACATAACTAGTCTCATTTCCATATCAAGTATTGCGCATGTTCTTTCCTGCTACGGGTTAACTTGGTTCAGACTGAGGTCTACTCTTCTCCCACTCAAGGTCTTGAGTCCTTGATTATTACAGTGGTGATTACTGTGTTCCCATAAGTACCATTTTCCTTTTGTAATGATGCAAGAGGTAAAGATCAACTAAATGGAAATCTGGAGAGACAGAAGAGAAAGTCATTGCCTTATCTACTTTTCAAACAGTTCCTCCTTCCATTTGTGTACAAACAAGTTTATAGTGACCGAATACAGCTGGTAATGAAATGGCAGTATAGCTCTGACCCGAGTGGGTGTTGTTCAAGGGTCCAAGGGTAACTGTTGTACTCATCAGGAAACAAAGTTACTGTATAAGCAGTGCCCCATCTGTAGTTTGCTTTAAAAAAAGCACATACAATGGACATTGAACTCAATGTTACAAATTCATCTTAAGGGAGGACAACAGTTCTGTAGCGCTTCAAGTTTATCACCAAACTGAAGCAGCCACCATGCTGGTTGGGGGAGTTTGATCACAATTGTAAAATACCACACCCGTGGATCACTGGAAAACTGAATTTTGGACCCTTAGACTTATTTTATCATTCACTTACTTGTGTCAGGTGAAACCTAATACAAATCTCACAAATATGTGAGAGCTGACATTAGTTACTCACTGTGGTGCCCACGGGAGAAATATAGGTTTTTTTTGTAGAATTGTTCTGCTTGGAAACAACCTCGGGAGGTCATTTGATCTAATGTCCTCTCAAAGCTGGGTCAACTCAATTCAGACCACCCTGCATCCACATTTGGATTTCTGCAGTATGCAGCAGGTCTCTCAGTAAATGTGCCGGTGTTTCTATGAATTGTATCTTCATAAATTAGAATGTCTTCTGTAAATCATGTGTTCCCACTGGAAGAATGGGGATAATAGAAAAATCCAACTTTCCTTGCCTTGTGTGTACAGATATTCTTGAAGGGTGCAGTTCTGCGTCATCATCGGTTACAAAGAGTGTGTTGAGCTGTTTGCTTCATTCCTGGGTGCCTGCTTGCTGAAGGAGCTGGCTCCATTGGTTGTCTAAGTGGCACTTGGGTAACAAAATCTTCCGGCGCTGTTAGGAGGTGATTAAGATTCAGTTAGGCTATAAGTTGGATTGGTTTTGTGTTTGTTTGGGTTTTTTAAAAATAGCTTCTAAAATATTAATTTAGAAGCTGCATGCATGAAACGTGGGCTTCGTGTTGCTGTTTAGAGCCATGCCATAAGTGCCAAGGCAACTTGGCCATTATGTGGGACAGCAGACTCTACTTGTATTCATGGCCCCTGAGTGGTCAGGGATTTGTTCTCAAAATGTTCACAAGATCAGGAAGGTCTTCAGAAACAACTGCTTAGGAGTGCCAGTCTAGAGTACTTCCAGAGGAAAATATAAATAAAAGACAATAAAGGTTGTCATCTCCTAGATGTACATGGTATGGTATCAGGCTGAGAAACTGGTCACTCTGAATGAGCAGAAATCTTGCAGCTCAACTTGAACCTCTGAGTCTGTTTTGATTTTCTATTCAGCATGTCTGCATCATGTTCCCTTGCACGCTGCTGAAGTTGCATGTTCATACCCTTTCAGACAAACCTTTTGAGTGTGGATTCCTTTCAGGTAATTTGGCAGTGAAGGGGAAATTTAATAAGTCATAGCTAAGCTTTAAAGAACAAGAACACATCTGAAATTTTAGATGCCCAGAGATATCTATAGCAATTCAGTGGAAATTGGATTTGGGTGGGGATTATTGTGGAAGTGTCCTTTGATTCCTGTGGCTCTTCTGGGTATCTGGGGATGGTTAGAGAACTGCTGAAGACATCTGAGCGTAACGGGCCTATTGCCAGTGAGCACTGGTAGGTAAGTTGGCCGCTCAGCGAAAACACGTCCTTCTGAGGAATTCCACTGTTCTGCACTGGTGCTCAAATCCAAGCTCCGAAGGAAATGTGTTCTTTTTTTTATGTTACCATCTAGCATGTGAGTCTCTTACTGTTTAGTCAGATTACACTGTTCCAGATAAGTAAAATGTTTTTATTATTTCTGTAAGTTTTTAAAGACTACTTAATTCTGTTTGTGTAGAGTGAGTATTCAGATATTTTGGCCATAGACATTTGTATATTATACTTTAAAACTCTGGTACTGTTTACTAATACAAGTGGCTAATTCCTACCTACAGTACATTCATCTTTGTGTCTTCCTCCTCCCCTACCGCAATGTGCAAATGCAAAACAAGAGAGAGATTCAGGGTGTCACTGTGAATGTGAAAGTGGAATCACTTTGTGTGGGTATAATGATAACGGTTTGAGAACAGCAAAGGGAAAAGTGCTCGCAGGGGGCCTGGTTCCACTGGCGCAGAGCGCTATTTAGATAAGTGCTGCTGTGGCCTGTCTTGCCCCTTGCAGTGGCATTACTGCTTGTCTGACCTCATGGTGAACTGGTTTAAAGAATCAAGTCAATAGGAAATTTCACTTTTTTTTTTTCTTTTTCTTTTGTCAGAGTTAACTTTCTGCTTGTTTAAATTCTTGCACAGTTCCACCATGCAATCAGCTGAGTGCCAGTGCTGGCATAAGGAGGCTGCACGGTCAGCACAGAGGAAGAAGGCTGGATCCCTGCACCATCTCAGACATAAATGGGTTTAAGTTGTGTCTTAAAAGTCCCCAGTTATCCAGTTCTTGTGTGTCTTGCTTAGTCTCATTCTGCATGTACACCCTACTTCTCTTTTTCTGCTTTTTTACTTGGCTCACTTTTATGACTTTCTTACTAGTGAAACGGTCCTTGGAGATGTTGGCATGTGCTAAAATAGTTGGGGACACAGCTAGCAGTGGTTACTACAACTGGTGGTACAAAGATTATTAGGGGTTGGAGCCCTCTGCCTACCTTGTCTGCATCAGCATGGCTGTCACTCCTGGCCTCTTTGCCAAAACCCACTGCTCCTCCCCAGTGGAGGGGGTGGAGTGTAGGGTGGGTTGAATAGGTCTCAAGTCACTTCAGGGAAGTTTCAGTCTAAACCATGGATAAAGATGGGTCTAAACTCAAGTGGTAGGTAAAGAGTATGTGCCCTGGGGGAAAAAAGGCATATCCTGAGGTCTTTTAGGTCTAGGGTGAGGGAAGTAATTACTAAAGCTGAAGTCTCCTACATGACAGCCTTTTTTTTTGTTTTGTAGCACTTTTCCTGTAGATAATATCTGAACTTTTGTCCCTAGTGCCTTTCTTTAATATGTGATAGGCAGTGAGATGGAATTAATTCCAGTTTAAAAAAAAAAATCAACAAAATATTTTGCACGTAGTCAGTCAGTGGTGTGTTTGGTTCCCAGTTTGCCATCCAATCTTCTGAGTCTTTTTCTAGGATACTATAACTTATTTTGAGTAGTGTTTTTTTGTTGGGTTTTTTGTTGTTTTGTTTTTTGTTTTTTGTTTTTTTTTTAAAGTGCCCAGAAAACACTCCAGCACTTGAATGTACATTTTCCAAAGGAAGAGAGTGTGGCTTTGTGTGTCTCATTTGTGTCATATTGATCTTGATGTGCATAAGGACAGTGGCAAGAGATTTAGGAATGCTTTACAATAATCAGCCTCTAAAAATTGCTGGGACTTGCTAGATCTTGAATGCTAAAATTAGTCTCTCTTCAGTGTGATTGTGCCATATGCTTTTGTAAACACATCCTGTGTGTTCGGTCCTTAGTTTGATTGCTTGATCTGTGTTACTGTACCCATCAAGTCTGGTGTTGGTGAACAGCTTTTTCTATACATCAGGTCTACAAAAGTAGAAAGACAAGAAAGCTTAAAAAAAAAAAGTTTATTACATTTATACTGTATGTCCACTACTGTGCTCTTAATGAGGATTTCAGAGGTCCCACATCTGAGGGCTTGTACAGACGTGCAGTGCCAAATTGTGTGTTGCTTCCTCATTGAGCTTTACTAAGTACTGGGTTTTGGTATTGATAGAGATGAGTTCCTTGAGGAAGGGAAGTGTTATAGAGTGTTAAAGTTAACTGACTGTTATTTAAAGGGTGGTGCTCTGACATGACTTTATATTTCTATAGATATCTACATAAACCATTCTGTTAGTAGTTCAGCTTTGTGATCTAATGGTTAACAAAAAGATTATACAGTAAGTTCAAGGTGCTTTTAAAGACTGTGAACATTACCACATTTGTAAAGTATTAATACATTCTTTCAAAGAGCAAACTTCATGATTGTAGTACATTATTGTGAGTCCCAAAAACTGGTGATAACAAATTTTTGAACTAAACTGAGAGTAAACTTGATCTAGGCAAGTTGTGGCTATGAAGTACTTGCCAAAAATTGTTACTTCATTATATCCTGCTCCTAGGAAGGGAGATCTTGATTGCAGCTGTGTAATAAGTAGGCCACACCATGCTTTAGCAAAGGAGCCAAAAGTATAATAGGTGTAGAAATCGGTTCATTTGAGGTGATACCTATAGTTAAGTGATGATGAGCTGATATAGAAACTGTATTGCCAGTAATCTGTGCTGTTCTTACTGTGTTTAAATTTTCCTATGTACTTTTGTAAATATAAATCTTGAGAAGAAAAAAAAAAAGCAGATTTATTCATGCAATTAATGTGATCTCTTCTAGTGTTATACTGTGTATAGAAAGTCTGAATGTTTAAAAAAAAAAAAAAAAAAAGGTTACACAAATGCAGACCAGCAAGGACTGGAAAATAAAGTTGTCAGATTCTCCAGATGCAGTAAAAAGCAAACTCAAACTCTAGTTGCTGAGGTTTCTACAGCACTTGGCTAGTAATACATTATCTTGCTGTATTCTTGATTTTGGGCAGCTATTGTGCTAAAGTGTGGGTTCTGGCTGTCGAAGTTTTTCCCACTTTCTGTGTGCAGGAATGGCTGAAGCTCTGAGAGAGCAGATTGTCTGGCTCTTTTCCTTTTTTTAGCCAACCTTGTTTCCAATCTGGTCTGAACGCAATCAGTTATCTGTAGATAGCAAGCAGTGACTGGCTATGAATAATGCCTGTGTTACTTAAAAGTGACATCTGTGACTTGCCAGACTGCCTACGTGAAATGCTTCCAATGATCTGGCTGTTGCCCGTGCACCCGTGTAGGAGGGATGGCAGCCTCAGCGCAGGACCCAAGCGCTCTGCTTCCCTTCATCGCCCTCGGTCACACACTGCTCTGGCCCAAGATCCCCAAGCCCCGGTGTATGTGACCCGCTTTGAATCGGCACCCAGGCTGGTGCTGGGCCACGAGCTGCTCCTCTTGGCAGCGGTTGCGCCTGCCCCACCATCGTACGGCTCGTGGTACGCGGGAAAACTAAGACTATGGAAACCCTGTGTTTGGACACTTCTTCAGAAGGTTTCCTTTGCTGAAAGAGCTTATGTATTGAGGTCAACTCATGAGGATTTCACAGAGAAAGCTGAATTTTCACTTCAAGGGTCAAAACCACAAATCCTTTGAAAGTGGTATCATAAATAGCAGATCACCCCGGTGGTGGCTGAAGGGTGTGTTTTAAGAGACTTCTGAGCTTCATCTGCCTCTAAGAAGGGAACAGAAGGGTAGTTGCTCAGCTTAAAACTAGGATCTTAAAAGCCTCTAGTTGCTCTGAGGTGGGGGCTTACAGAGTGCAGTATAAAATAAAGTCTGATTCAAAGGGCTGCAGTTACCTACTGCTTGCACTCACAATCTGGAGAAGATACTCATGACAGATTGATTGCTCTCGCTGCCATGGCAAGTGCATTATTCCACTGTACTTCATGATGTGCTAGGCTTCAGCCTAGTGATTGTGGCATCATTCTTACCTGCTCTAGTGCGTGTGTTGTGTTTGTTCTGTTTATGTTTACAGGTGGGTCAGTGTTTGCAGCCATTCAGAAGAGAGGGAAGAAATACCTTTTTTTAGGAGGGAGGAAAACTAACAAAGACTGTTAACTGAACTAAATCTGCTTACTTATCTGTAACCTCTCACATCCGTTAGCTGTCCTGAGTGTTGATTTAACAAGGAATCTAGAAATATGCTCAAGTACTGAAGAAGGCTTGTTTGCTGTGCTCACATCTTTCTTCTGGGTTGGCAGGAATAGGAAAATGACTCTCACATATGGCTTGTAGATATGTTGTGCAGAGAAGTGGGTTTAGAAAGCATTCTAATAGTGATTTCTGTCTAAGAAGCAATAATTGCAGCTTTGAAACCTACTGAGGCAAAAGACTGAATGGTGTCTAAAGATACTATTATTTTTTATATATATTTTTTAAAGCAAATCCACAACATGATATTTAGAAACTTAAATAGAGTTAAACTCATCATGCCAACTTAATCATGTAGCTGGAACAAGATTCCTAAAAAACATAGCTATTGTTTTTACCAATTGGTTGTGATAAACCAAGGTAACTGAGCTTAATCATCCCTGTGCTATGCCTAAGGAAATCAGACAGGGTTGCAGGGTGGGATACCTTGTAGTACTGACCAGGTTTGCATGTGATTTGTCTCCTGGACTCAGGATGTTTTTCTGGGACTTCTGTTAAGGACAAATAGATAAAGCTTTACTGCCGTGATGATGTTTCTCAGGACAGCAGAAGAGGTTTAGGGCTTTGGGTTTTTACTCAAGAATTGCTGTTGACTTCACATCTATCCTCTCCAAAAACCTAGTAGCAAACAGGATGGGTTTTTCTCCATCATCCATGTCATTACTAATTGGTTGTTTTGAGGAACTGTAGCATGCAGATATGAAGGCTGTCCTTTGAAACCAACCCTTGAATCTGCACAAAGGATTACTCTTGTTCACAGGCATTAAGGTGTATACTTACAGAAGTTCTCTTTACTGTGTAGCCAGGAGATGGCTCTGTCTAGCCATTTCCAAAGGACATCAACATTTCTGAAGCTAGAGATAATTGGTGTTCCTTGGGAGAAGTATGTTTAAAACTGGTATTTTTATGCATGTGTTTCATGAATTTAAGGATACCTCTAGGGAAAAACTTGAACAGGAAGGAATTTGTAACAGAATTACAGTAAGAAGAATGGATGCATACAGGCACGCTTGCCTATAACTGGGGATCTGTTTGTGGAAAGCCAAGTTAAAGGCCTTACAGTAACTACAACCTGGCTACAAAAGCCTGGTAGACACTCGTGGGGTTGTCTTGCTGCTAGAAACACAGCCTTTAGGTTGAAGCATAAGCAGCTGCAAAGTGTGGCTTTCTTACTTTTCTACAAGTGTTGTTACACCTAGTAGCTACTTCCACTGATCCCAAAATAACAATGGTGCAGGCTGAGTGGCCTCATGCTGTGAAGCCACTGATATTTCAGTCCATCTCTCTTGCAGGAAGAGAGAAAGGAGGGCTGCTGATGCACTTTTTGGTACTTGGTAGTCCAGTGCAAGACTGGGGGACCCAAGAGTCAGGAATAAACATGGACTATTTTACTAAATTGGTTAGGCAAGACAAATACTTGGGAAGACCCATCTTCAAAGAGCAGTTGTTGACCACTATCAATATGTTACTATGCTGCAAAAAGTGACGAGAGCCTGTGGCAAGTCTTACGTGCTGCACAGAGGGAACTATGACGTGAAGGAAGCGTACGTAGCATATGTTAGGCGTACGTAGATTTTATAGTTAAAGGACTCTGCTTGAAGCACAGATACAACTTGACCATCAGTTGTAATTTTGAAGTATTGATACAGATGCTGATGATCACAATTCTTACACCACCATACTTTTATATCATCTAAATGTGTGCAAGTGAATCCTCACTGATTAGGTCAGGTGAAGTAACTACTTGTCTAAAGTTGTAGCTTCTTAGGTCAAAGAAAACTGTAGTACAGTGTTTTTCTGATGGGCAGTAGGTTATGGACTGTTTCTTTTTTCTAAAATCGAATTAAAACCAGGTAATTGGCTAGTATAAAATTTCTTACTGTTCTTGTGTTGTCTTCTCTTTATGTTGCAGATAACTTGCTTAATTTAGACCCATCCTGATACATTTATAGAGTATTCACCAAATACGGGTATCTAAGTTGATGTCTATCTAGTTGTACTCTTTACTGGTAACAAATGTTGCTAAGACTTTGCATAAGCAAACATTACTGAAAAGGGAGGAAACTACAATTTCTAGCCCCTAAGGCTTCAAGCGAAGTCTTTGTCAGGATTCTTAATTTCAAGGCACAAAAGTGACACATGATGTATTTGAAAGTACTGCTGTAAGGTTGTCTTAAAATGGCCAATTTTTTTTTATTTTTTTTTTTTAGTTCTTAATATTTGGTGAAATTTTCATCATTACTTATGGATGAAAACCTATACATTTAAACTTGGGCAAATTTCTACTGAAGAGAGAAAAGCAAAATATGAGCATTTTAAATTTCCAATAAATATAGCAATGTGGTGGGTACTTTCTGTTCTTTGGGGATAGGACTCAATTTAGGACTTCTAGAAGTTGCTTGGTTTTCTGTTTCTCTTTATTTTCTACTTCCTTTATAGACAAGATGATTTGCATTTTTCTTGATACCAAGATGCCTATGTGATCTTGAGATAAGAGTCTTAAATTATTCAACACTTCTGGGAAACCCTGGCTAGTAGATATGAGTAAGATTGGCATTATTATTGTCCCAGCTTCTGAAAAGCTGGACTTCTCAGAGAGGTTTCAGTATGGTCAGTTTTGTTTTGGTTGGGAGATGTGAATTTACTTGGGTTTTTCCCTCTGGGTTTTCATGGAACTGGGTAGCTTTTGGACACACAAGGCTGACTTGTTTGTATGCTTTTTTCCCCCTGAGACCTGATACTTAAATATTTGTATAATAACACTCAAGTGTTTCTGACCTCTTATAAAATCTGTATGGCTGAACTATCCTCTATAAATGTCTTGCAATGTGACAAAGTATGAAGATCTAATTAGTAGAGGGAGCTGTGTGGAATACCAATGCTTTCTTCCTTTCTGTGGTCCAAGTTCTGTGAGGCAAGACAAAGCAAATTTAAAAAGCTTTTGAGAACTTGCTGACTTGCTATAAAATACCACAGGCTGTTTACTTGAGGCACTGATATAAACTAATCTAAATGCTTTAGGGAAGTGCATTCCTATACAAATAGGTATAACTGTAATTATCTTTTTCAGATGCTCATGAAACCATAGGAAAGTTAATTTTGAGATGCAGATCTCAACTTTGGCTGTACGTATTTTAAGCAGCAAGTTGTGAAAGAATGAAAAACACCCATTTTAAAATCCCTTTAATATCTGTAAGGCTGCTCAGTATGGGGCAAATCCTTGTCTTAAATTTTCAGAGCTCATTTACAACTGTACAAACACTCATCCTCCAAGAAAAAATAATTGTGCTTGATTTTCTCCCTCCCTCTCTTTAATCCTTGTACTTTTTATAGCTCCAAAATAGGTTGGTTTTAACAGCTGCCTCATGAGCAACTGAGACATCCTTATTACTGCTCTTAGAGAAGGGTGGGACAGGCAGGTGGGGAAGGAACATCTGCAGTCATGTAAAGGTAAGTTATTCTGAACTCCTGGCACATCTAAGCACAAGAGGATCTAGAAAGCAAACTTAAGTTTTTTGTGAGTCTTTGATTTACTTCTTCTGAGTCTTCTGACTCTGAGAATTAATAAATATGGCTTTAGTGAAGCACTGTGATACAGAAGGTTTGCATTAGTAAGCTCTTCACTTGAGATGCACAACAGCTGGTGGTTGAACATGTAATTTTGCCAAAGTTAAAAAGAGATTTAAGAAAGAAGCCTTTTCTTGTAACTTGTGCATGCCTATAATTAGTAGGTTTAAACTTTTCCATCTGCATGATTGTTCTTCTGCATTACATAAGTCTTCAAGAACAGGTTTAATTACCTAATTAAGGCTATAGTTATTATTTCCTGTGGAACATTTTAATTACAAATAAAATCTGAGGTGAAGTATCTAATGTTGAAGCAAAAGGTTTGTTCTGAGATTTTACAGCCATTTATGCTGGTGTAACTTAATAAATGTTTCCATATGAAACCCTGAGGAGCAGGAACTCGTATTTACATATATCCACCCACAGGAACAATTCCTCTGAAGGTAGCCTGCAGAAGACTTTTTTGATGTTGCTCTCAAGCCACCTTTGCCTCATACCTTGAAGTAGGAGGCCTAAAAATGGTTGCAGTTAAGTGGTATATGCTCTTTAAATAATTGTTTCTTGCCTTAGGTGCAAAAAGTAATGAATTGGTTACCTAGGTCTTGATGGACTGGTGGTCAGGTTCTCCACAGCATGTGTTTTTGAAGGTTTGCCAAGGTATGGGACAAGAAATGGAATTTCTTCAAAATTTACAGCACTAAAGTATTAAAAGGTATTAATTAGTTCTTTAATTACTAACTAAACATAAATTCTCCTTTAATACATCAGGTTTTTCCTCATGATGAGAAGAATTAGAGTAAATATTTGTATTTTCTCCAAGTTCTGGATTCTCAGGAAAGGTGTTGACATTTCAGATTAAATGCTGAAACCTGGCAGCAGTTTGGTTGAAGTGCTCTTTTGGTTCTTCAGAATTTAGACTTTTCAGGAGAGCAGTAGCATTTTGTGTGGAAAGCTGTTCTCTTCTCCATCCTCCGACTCTCAAGAAAATCCAAGTCAAAACCTAATTTTTTTTTTTCCAACAGTTTTGTCAACAACAACAAAAAGCAGATAATCCTGTGTTTATGACAATGACACAAGAACTGATGCTTGTACAATCACCTGAACCTTCTGTTAGACAAAACATGAAGCTTTAGTGTGAAAACTATGTGAAAATAAGAAAAGCTTCCTCAGAAAAGGACAGTGTAAACATCAAGTTCACAGACTGCTTTTGTGGAGGAAGCCACGTTCTCCTTTTTACAGTAAAGAAAGTGAAACAGATGGACCTAGTGGTTTGGCAGAAGCAGAAAGTTTTATTGTTGGAGAGGATTAGAGTTTAGGAATTTTGGTTTAGTGGCTTGCACACACCCTTCTGACTATTTACTTATTAATTTTATTTTTTTTTAAAGGATGTGGTTTGAGATGCAGGATTTCTTCAGGGGTTTTTGGAGAGGTAGGGGAGGTAGTCTTGCTTGACAATTTAATTCATATGTGCTTAATGCTCTGCACTGGAAATACAGCACAGACAAAGCTCCAAAGATGAGCTCCAGAAATCTCTCTCTTGCTGGGGAGAGGAATTTCCATAATTTGTTTGTCCTGGTGAAGCGAAATGTGGTCACAGATACGTGCTTGCGTTCAGGCTTGCCAGTGACTGGAAGAGTTGTAGTGGAAACAAAACAGATCTTCGTGCCGCTTGTCAGAACCAGTGTGAGTCTGCACACTGAGTAAGCCTGTTTCAGGGCTGGCAATGAGAGAGGTCAGCCTTTCTTCTTTATTGGTGAAGCTTTAAGAAATCTAAGTTCTGTGGATGGCTCTTGGTCCAAGTGGAAGAGGATTGCTTCTCCAACAGTCCATGTCTGCCTCAGAACTCTGGAGTACATCAGGTGAGGCGGCTGGAAGACCCTTGTCACCTGGCTGCTAGGTTAGTGCTTTAAGAAGAGCAACCATGGCTTTACAGAAACTATAGCCATAGCTATGTAGGGTCTGGCTGGGGGATAAAACAAAGAAAAAAAAAACCCAACAATTTAAGGCTTGTTAAGCTTGGCAGAGATTTGAAGTTAACTTATTTCAAGTCAAACTCGTCTTGTACCCACACAAATAATTAAAGTTATCTGAAGCCTGTTTGCATGAATTACTCCGGAAACAAATTTTACTGAATATGAAATCAATTATTCCACCATAAAATAGATGGAGGTACTTCTTAGAATAAACTACTTTGCATCTCTTAGCTGTCAGCTTGCTCTTTTAAATTGTGCTATTACTTACTTGTCTCAGCCTGTCTACTGTTCTGTCCTTAAGTGCTCTGGAATCATCCTGCCTGCATATAGTCTTGTCTATGTGTGTGTGTGTGTGTATGTATAGACGCATGTAGTCTATATCTTGTATATATGTATAGCAAGAGCATGCAGCCAAGCATGTCTTTGTTGTAGCTCACAATCTGTGTGCTCTGCTTCCCTGTTGTCCTGGCTCAAGATCTTTCCTTCCCTGGGCTTCTGAGTCCTATCCTGAGAATAGTAACCAAAGTGTTGAGATTATTTCATTTTACATCTTTTCAAATGAAAGAGAGGGAGTGTGTGTGGATCAGTATTGCAGTTTAGTTGTAAAAACCGGGATGGCCTTTGGGAGAGAAATTGGAAGGCCTGTCTGTATACGTCCCTTTGAATAGTAAAACTGATGATGGGACATGTCCTCCTCTTGCCAGGCAGGCTGCAAAGGATATTGTTGCCGTCAAAAATAGTTGAGAGCTGATGCCCCATTAGGTTTTATGCAGAAAGAAATCTGATGCAAAACGCTGTGGTGGTGCTGGGCATCCCTAATTCCTGGGCAGAGGAGCGAGCAGGAGATTCCAGGCTCTGTGTAAAGCAGAGTATGTTCTCCATGGGGCAGCCTGTCCTCTCTAACCATGATGTATCACAGCTTTCTGGCTTGCTGTTCTGAAAGCTCTGCCTTTTGAGGGAAGGTGACTCTGTGCCCCATCAGTGTCTCCACTGCAAGGGCAGCCTCTGGAAGTGCAAATGCTGTTCCTGAGGTCACTCTTCTTGTCCCTCTTCTTTGCCCGGGGATCTCCTGGCACTGCTGGAGCCTGGGGGACCAGGGTGCTCCAGACCAGCATAGTGAGGTATGAGGAGCAGAAGTGGGAGGACAGCATGGTGGTGTTTCTCTGCCTCTTTCCTGCTCTGCTCAAAAGGAAAGCATTTCAAGTGGGCAAAAAAAGGAAAATGGTGTTGTATTGCTTCAGTATTAACTCTTTAATATGAAAGGAGAGGGAAGGGAAAGCAGTCTCAATCAGCTTCCAGTGCACGGTCAGACCTCTCTTCCCAGTACTTTTCACTCCCTGTAAGTAGCTCCAGTGATTTGCATGGCTTAATAGAAGTTGTCTTCTATTGCCTTTCCCTTCCCTGCTCTGCATAGCAGTGCCTTGTGTTTTGGCCTAAGGCTAAGGGCCTCCCTGAGAAGCTTTCCTCCCTGTTTCTGAGTCCCAGCTCAATCTGCTGCATTGGTGTTGGCTTTTTCCCAACACTGCCAGTGCTGACACTGCTGCTTATTTATCCCATTGGACATCATTAAAATAAAGCTTCAGTGTCATTTTTAGGCTATTTGGTAGATCAGTGCTGTTTGCAACTAAAGCTGTCATAGTCTCGCCAATATTCAAAGGTTTAACTGAAAACAACAGTCTTTGAGTTTATTCTGATTTTTGTCAAGGACTGAAGTCCTATTTGAAATTTACTCTTAAACAGCTTTGCACTTTCACATTTTATTTTTTCTTTGGTGTCTTTTTTTCTTCAGTGAGCATCTGTTTCCAAGTCCACGCTGTCTGTATTAGCTCTCCTGTTCACCTGAATTCCTGCTTCTGCTCCTGGGTATCACAGCTGTTCTTAGGATGGGGGATGGTGAAGGAGGTTGGTTGTTAAATCTCTTCCATCCTTTAGCTGGTTGGAAGATTGTGATTCATCCTGTCAGCTTCGACTTGGAGCATTTCTGGACCCCAGATGTGTGTTCGCAGTGTTCCCAGATCGGCTGTGCTTCCTTGGAAGCAGAAGCTGTGGGGGAATGCGATTGAGACATCCAAGTTCAGCAGCATGAGAGCTATGTAAATGCAGCTATATCATTGCTGGCCCAAACTGAATATCCAGCTGTACTGAATCATGCAGATTTATGAGCCTGAGTCCCCACTAGCTCATGAATCTCTGCTTCTGATCTGTTGCTTGGTGTAGGCACGCACGTCACTGCAGATGCTTGTGCTCAGGGGTTTGGTCTGAGACAGTTGTAACTCTCTGTGTCTTACCATTTCAAGTACTGGTTCTTGAGCTATGACTGGCAAGGAGCCCAGCAGCCATATGGCAAAGGGTGTGTTGCCTTAAGGCCTCATTCTTTTCACTGATTTCATTTGGAGTCATATCTAAGTTTTGAACTCTTCAGACTTTAGGGTGAACTAGCCTGGTCTTCTGCTTTGAAGCACTCTCCCAGGAAACACATGGGCAACTGTGAGCCTTAAACTGCAAAGCAGGATGTAAAACTTTCTTCTTATTAACATAATTAAATGAACTTTCCAGTAAGACTTTTCTTAGGGAGATGTGCTTAGAAGGTGATGAGCGACATGGGAAAACCCAAATAGGTGATGATGGAGTAACTGAAGATAATTACATTAATGAAAAGATCAGCTTTTCTAGATCAGTGGTAACTATTTTAGAAAACCTAATCCATCAGTTTCTGAAAAATTTTTACATACTGAATCTTGCTTTGTTGAGTTCCCAGGGCTGTCCTGCCTTACTTACATGTTACACTGTAAAGTTAAGCATGTGGTATTTTTAGTGAATACTTATTCCTGTATATTGGCCTAATAAAGAGATGTTTCAGGTTAAGTTGAACATTGCAAAATCTTATTTCAGTTTCTTTTTCCTTTCTCAGCTTTATTTGTTTTTCCTGGAGTAAAGTTACAAAATGGCAGGTTGCACTGCAGTTAAACAGTGTTGTCAAGGAGAGCCATCAGTGTTAACTGATGAGATCTTAACTGAGCTCTTTATAATACAGCTGTTTTGTCAGTCAGGTCCCTGTTTACCTATGTCGGAAGACTGGCATTAAATGAACTGTTCTCCTTGAGTTAAAAATTACACATGCACATTAGCCTGCTGTCCCATAGTTTTCTGCTGCAAAACTTGCCAAAAAGCAGTGCACAGTGGCGTGATGATTAAATGCCCTGTAAATGGCTTGTTTTAAATAGACGTGTGCAACACAGGCAGAAGCTTGTGGCTCTGGAGTGCGCGTAGTACTTACTAAACCTGACGTCTTAACACTCGCTTTTTTCTTCCTGTAAAGCCTCCTAAACATTGTTAATCTCTGAGGATCATGGATCATCTTTCAGTAATACTGGCTTAGAATTTCTTCTGAAGGGAGAAATTAGTATGTTGCATCTTATTGCTAATGTAGAGAAATGGCTGGATGGTCACTGGCAACTGCTGGAACAATAAGCCTGTCCTTGGGCACAGGTCTAGAGCTTCCTCTGGCAGAGCGCTGTAGTGGGTCGCTGGGGCTGATGGGGCCAAGCTGTATGTCTTGGTGTTGAAATACTTTCTATTTCAACATGTGTACACCTAGAACAAGGTGTTTACAGAGGCACAAAGATTTATGTGTGCAGGTTGCCTCTGACACTGAAGTTGTTGAGGGCTAAAGAAACTGGGCAGCTCTAGAGGAGGGACTGCTGGTGCACATGCTGGTTGTGTAAGCATACCAGTACTCAGCTGGTAGACTTATGTACAACTGCTTGCCTTTAAGCTTTGAGGGAGTCCTTTCTGAATGTCTTTGACGGAAACAAGACCAGTGTTTTTATTAGGGGTTGCTAGCATAAATATTTAAAACATCTACCTAATTCCTCCAATTTTGTCTTCTTTATTCTTCTCTGAAAAGCATGTTCTTTCTGGAAAGATCTCTCCTCCTAGAAGGAACGCAGTTACTAATGTTTATAGATAAAAGATCATCTAAGAGATCAGAGAACTGTGTGTACTCCTGTGACTAATTGAAAGATAATGCAGTAGAAGGGAGGTGGGAGGGAGAGGACAAAAGAGAGAAAGAGAGACTACGTGTGTGCAAGTCAACCACAAGCTGTACTTCTTTGCTGCCAGGGGCATGGAAGGAGAGAGTACATAAATGTATGTTAGCTGAGGTGGAATAAAGCCCGAAGACAAAACTGTTTATAAGTTGCGTGTTATATCCACATTAGCCTGTCAACAGTGGAGATCGGGGTTTTATTTTGCTCTGGTCAGTTTTATAAAAATGATAACGTGCTTTGTGTAATGGACATGCACTGAGGGATACTTGTGTTGCTGCCTGTTGGCTAAGGCGAGGGAACTGCAGCCTCTGCAAGGTGTTACGTGTTGGCATAAACTGTTCTTACAGCTTTGCTGCTGAGACAAGTGGAAAGTATGTGGGGCTCTACTGGTGTGGTGTAACTTTCTGGTATGTGATAATACAGCTTTTGTTAGCATCCCCATGACCACCTTAACTGAGCATGAGAGGTCCAAGTGAAAGCTTCCTTTTCCCTTCTGAAGGGAACTAGAGTAATTAGAAAAAGAGTAATTCCTTCAGTGAAGATTGAATCTAACCCCTATCTGAGTTTAAACTGCTTTCTAGAATTAAAACTTAATTTAATCATAGTCTGTTTGTGCTTTCAACAGACATGTTTTAGAGTAGATAGCCTTGGTTTGCTGTGGGTCACATGTTTACTCCTATGTGTAAACTGTGGCCTGTTGATCAGACAGGAAATGTTTTGGGTTGAAAAGCTTCCTGTCATGTCCTCATTCATTTGAAAATGAAGCTTCTTGCTGTTGCAATCTTTTTCTGGCACATTTTCTTACCGATATCCCAAGGGTTACAAGCTAACAGGTCAAAGGAACTGCACTGCAAACATTTTAAAGACTTTGCAGAGCTCTTCCAAAGGATGCTGCTCCATCCAAGCAGATGGTTGGCTTGAAAAAACGAAGGGGACTCTGGGACATTGCTCCAAAGAAAGTGGTGAGAGAACTAAGTGAAAAGGAGTTTTTAAAAGATGAATTATGTGCAAACTTCTTGCTCTCAGGGCAGGAGAGTTTTACTTAAAACATGTGGTTTATGTGTGAGGAAAGGTCACAGATCAAATGCTGGGAAAGGTCTGAGGCTAGTCATCTGAGATCTAGATAAAGGTGCCTTCATCCAGTGCTGACGCAGACTGGTGGATATTGGATGACCGCATATGCAGCTTAACATATGTGATCTATATCATGAGATCCTGTGATAACTGGAGAATGACCAGTCGGTCCGTGCTCAAGGTGCCCAGTCTCCTCACCTTCATTCCATATAGCAAGATAACGAACAAACCTCATGTCTCTTTAATCATCTGAGGGAGTACCAGCTCTCCTGCCTATGCAGCCAGCTTAAAATGAATCCTGCGGCAAGGAGTGTTGCAGGTTTGTGGGATATAAGCAAGTCCTACTGGCCCCAGCTCCCTGCTATAGCAGGTTAGTTGAACTTTATATTACAGTAACCCTTTTTCTCTGTGGGTCAGGGGCTTCTCTGTACCTAGGACAGCGTGGGGGCCTGCTTTGGGAGTAGAGGCACGTGATGGATTTGCTGCATTTCACATGACTTCTTTTATTACCTGGTTTTCATTCGCCTAGTGAAGATTGACCTCTCTATGAAAAAGTCCGTTGGATAGTGATGGCATAGAGAACTTGGCAAAATCAAAGCGTTTACAACATCTGTATCTTTGAAGTGCCTGTTTAATAGTGCCATTGTCATGCCAGTTGGAGGCAACACTTCTCTTTGCAGTTGAAAGGCTCAGTAGAACTAGCTGATAAGCGCCGGTGCCCTGCTGGGAAATTGACCCTTTGAACTGGGAAGAATCCCTCCAGATAAGCAAGTAATGGAATTTTTATCAGGTCTTGGTTTTTATTGTAGTGTGTTTAGAGTTGTCAGTCTTTCTATGCAGCAAAAGTGTTTTCTCTCTAGTCTAGTAAGTATGTGGGTAATGTAATAATCACACCCTAAAGATGCTGCTTTGAGACTTGGAAGGAGTAGCCGTGCCATGTGCATGTCACAAGAACAGAAAAGGAAGGAAACAATGACAATATAACCTAAGTAACAAATGTATGTTGATTTAAGAGCCAGACTTGCTGAGCGTCCTAACTCCCAAGGGAAAGAAGAGGAGTTGTGAGGATAGTCTTAGAATCTTTATAGGATGGTTACAAAGTTTTTTTCCACTGTTACCTTTAAAAAGTGTATATATATATATATTTAACAAATTTTTTTCATTTCACTGTGGAAATAAATTCTCTCTTCTATGTTAAACCTCATAGATACATTTGTATCTAAAATTATAACATTTGTCTCAACAGCATAACAATGTTTGCAAGCAAAGCACTGTTAAGCACTAGACGTCTGTTCTAGTGAGGATCTGCTCTCATTTAAAGCAGGGATCAAGCTTTTCAAGGCTTTTCTTTCTAAGCTATAAAACTGAGCCATTAGACTTCTTGTCTTAATTCCCAGTACCAAAAAAAGCAAAGAGAAGGAAACTAAAATTCAGACTTGACCTGGTTCTGAGCTCGTTGTGTGCCTGTACTGAACTATTGGTATCTCCAGTTTTACCACCCCAGGAAGCCACAGTGGGTCCTGTGGAAAGGCTGCATCATCCGTAGGAGTATCCGAGTGGGCTTCGTGTGTTCTGGACCAGGATGCTGCCCATTCAGCCCATGCAATCTGTTTGGCAAAGCAGCCGTCTCTGGCAGGCTGCAGATCAAATACAGATGGTTCCATTTTGAAGTTTGGGGCAATAACAGAAGATATGGCTCTATTAAATATTTCAATCCAAACAGATCCATCTCTTGGCTGACCTATAGAACAAAAGGAAGCTCTAAGGGAGGGTGTTGCAAAACGGCGTGGGAAGCTGCTGTCTTTGCGGTGGGGGACGGGACGCGTTGCTCCGAGTACAAATTCATCAAGTTCAGGCTGACATTCCTTCGTGTCAGGTTTCTCCTTTGGTCTCCCTAAGACACTGCTGCGGTGGAAAACCTTTTTCTACAAGTAGTTTTATCCCACTTAATTGCTCTTTAAAATGTGCTTTATTCTTTGCTAACAATATAGCACAGCAGTGCTATATTAATGAATTTGTAATTTAAAGAAGGGGGGCAGGGGCTGACATATGGCAAATACATGCTTTGGTTCTGGTAAGCACATGATTTTGAAGATAAATAAAGCTGTTTCCTTATCCTCAGCATGTACTTATTTTGTTTTGCTGATAATGAGAAAAAATTAACACAGTTAAACATGATTGAAAACAGCAGTATCCTGTGAAATTAATGTCTGTGTGAATGACATTGAAAGTCTTTGCTTCTTTGCATTTACTGGAGTTCATTTATAAATGTAAGATGCATTAAAAAAATCATCCTTACTTCAAAAAGTAGTTTCAAATCTCTACAATTTTGTTTTCAGTCTTGTAATAATGGTCTTTCAGTGTTTGCTTCTCAAATGTGTATAGCTAAAAGCTATTTTTATTAAAAATTGGATTCTATCAAAAAGTTTCCAAATAATGGAAGAGTTTTTATAAGTATTTTGTAACATAGATGTTTTGCATTGAAGTTTGCAACTACTTCCAGCACTCAGATTGGAGTAAATCATAGTTCCAGAGTTTTGTTTTGTAAGGAAACGTATGTAAGCCTAAAAATTGAGGGAACCAGCAGTTACTCTGCTGTTCCACATTTTTAAATGTGTGTGTTAATGTTAGCGGAAGACTTCTCAGAAGCCCAAGACTATGTTTGTCTGGGCAGTGCTTCATTTAGCAGTAAGTGGTCTGCTGACCCTCAGACCAGATGCCAGACTGCCCAGATCCATGTTGTATAGCCCTGGCCTGTAGCTGGGCTGCACTGTGTGCCCCACCACACACAAACCCTTCATGAAGACATTGCTTTTTGGTGGATTGTCTTTTTTGCCATTCAGTGTGTCTGAAGGTACTCATCAGGGAGCTGAGAGTGTGTGTTGCGTGCATTGGGGTACTACCTGAAAACACGGGCTGAGTGGTTCAAAGCCTCTTTGAGCTAGAGCTTGAGGACTGGGGGTTGGGACCCACACCCAACTCTTTCCTGGCCCACCTCATAGGAAGGGTCCGTGGCTTTTCCTGTATCTCAGACTACACCATGGAGCACACCACCAATGAAATGGGGTAGGTAACTGCAGGCTAGTGCTTGAGCTTGTGCCCCTGGCCCTGTTTTATCTACTAGTGCAGAGACAGCCAGAGTGCCCTTCCTATGAAAGGAGGGACGAGGTACTGTAAGTGCCTCTTGGCCATCGTGGCTGGCTGTATCTGGCACTGTGCAGGCTGCAGCTGCACCAAAGGCTCATGTCTTGCTGGTCCTCCCAACCCATGCTCCACTGTGAGTGTTCTCCTGGGCTGGGGGCTGAAGGCTCTGTGTAATCTGCACACTACAGCTGTCCATCCAGTCTGCTCCTGGGGGCTTCCTTTCTGGTGACTGCCTCTCTCCAAGGGGACAGCAGGTCAGGAGTCCCCAGAACACCATTCTGCACCTACAAGACAACTATGCATTTAAATTATTATGCATATGCAGTACATGAGAAGCTAATCTAGGCTGTAAAAAGAAGAGTTGGATGAGGAGGTGGTGTGATGGGCAGCCCTTTCTGAGGCTGGACTGAGATCAGTGGTCTGTCCAGAAAAAAAGTTGAGCACTGCTTCCGTACAATACTGTTGCAGAGGTAGCATTGTCTCTAACTCTTTACTGAAGTGTTCTACCAGAGGGTCTCAGTGAGGTCATGGGTAGAGAGGCTGATGCCATCAAAAACAGGAGCCTAGTTTATACAGATCTCTAGTATAACCTAGGTCTGTTCTCAGTTTAAAAGACAAGACCTCTTTCAAACACAAAACCCAGCCTCTGAATGGCTTCTCTTTGCGAAATCTAAAAAATGTCTTTGTGCCCTGGAGTTGCGGGAGGAGAAAAAGAAGAGAGCATGCAATTTGGAGACCTTTTGTGATTTTTTTTTTTTTTCCCCTTTATCTTTTAAAATATTTGTATATCCCTTTGTAGCTGTTTCCATGGATTGAGCTGTAGATGTAAAATCTTTTGGCCCTTGTTAATGCTATGATGTTCTCCTACAAAGTGACTGTATTGTGAACAGCACAGAAAAAGCAGTGGGCTGGTTTATGCTTCTTCATTGTTCTTCTGATTAATGATGTCTAATTTCTCCTAATATCTCTCCTATGAGGGTTCTAGTTCTGTTCTTTGGAACAGATGTACAACTATGAGGGTAATTAGATCAACTCCAGTGACCAGCCTTAGCTCGCTCTCCCCAGAGGGATTTTCCTGGTTTGCTTACATCAGTGCCTAGGAGCAAGAGAGAGCTGTGCAGAGCAAAACGTGTTATTTAGCTGGAAAAGTGGATTCTGTTGGTGCATTAGTCTTTTAGAGAATAGGTCTGTATGCTGAAATCTTTACTAATCAAGTGCCACTCGTTCAGAACAAAGTAAGCTAATTGTTGCCAGTATTTTGTGGATGCTACTTTGCAGATGAGTTAAGGTAGCGGTGCTTTCAGCATTCTTGCATCATTGCCCCTTATCATGAAACATGTTTTCTTGTAAAATAGCCAGAGTTTCTCCATAAATTTGAATGGCATGACATTAGTTTCCTCACTGTTTTGAAAAGCTTTTCTTTGCCTCTACTTAATAGTGTTAAAGTAGTGAAATATTGATAATATAATGATGCAGTATTTTACATTATTGTCAAAGTTGTATTCAAATAAGTAATGAATCTTTGCAAGACAAGGTAGTGTCAACCCATCTTTCAGATGAGGAAAACTGACAAAGAATATAAAAGTTCTGCTAGAGATCTGTTAGTAGTCACAGAAAGGTGATACTAAACCTTGATCCATATTCAGGGAGTTGAGTTTGCATTGTGCACTCTTGTTTTCATAGCCACCATGTCTTTCTTTAAATTTTCTGTATAGGTTTAATGATATAGAAGTTTTGTTCTGTCTCAGATCAGAATTGAAAGGCTAATGTACAAGTGTCTTGCTGGAAAATGTGACTAAATTTGATTATTTGGCAGTGGGTGCACTTGGTAGTGCTCAGAGTAACTGTGAAAATGTACAGCTCTACCTCAGGTAGTCAGTGTTGTCCCAAAAATCAAATGCCCACTGTTTGAGACATTCAGTCTTTCCCAAGACAGACCATGTACTTAATTATTGCCTTGCTGTTCAGAGCAGAGATTGGCTTTCTAAACGATGGGATTAGCTTTGGGTTCTCATTGAATGTTGTATGCCACAGTGTGTGACACACGATACGCCCTGCAGTGTGTCATGTGCTACGATGCTAATCAACATTCAATACCAAAAGAGGAGAGCAGCTGCTCCGCAGTCAGCATGTCTGAACAGTCCTGCACCCAGCAGGATATCGCTTAATTCACGTTAATGGGTAAAGAACTGGCCTCATAACACTTATGCAAATGAGGCTAATGACCAGGGAAAAAATGCAAACTAGTTCTCATTTATTCATAGAGATAGGTACAGTTAGAGGTAATAGCTGGGTCTGAAAACTTGCTCTCCAGCATTTATTTGTTGATAGTACGAAATGTGAATGGCTTGTTCCACTGTTTGTCTCTCTTGAAGTTATTAACTTTGCACAGAAGTGTGCTCTTAAATCCTCATTGAGAGAGTTACAAGGCTTAATGGGAAAAAGCTACTGATAATTGCATCTCCTAAACTTACCTCAGTCATTTTCACTGTGTGGTAATGGATCTCTATTGAAAATCCACTGCTGGGAGGATCAATGCGTTGGTTTTGCCTCTTTTACTTCAGCTCTGCTGTCTTCTGTAGATCAGAGAAATCAAGGGAGGCAACCTGTCCATTGCAGTTGTGGCAGCTGAGTTATAAGACTGTAATTAGATACAAAAGTCTTATTTTAACATCTAGGCTGTAGAGTATTAGCCACCCTGTTCCATTTCCCTTAAGTGTTCTTCCTCTTCCTTATTCATGAAGTCTGATCTCCCTCTTGCAGGTGTGACATCCCAGTGGTACAGCTGACACCACTAGATCATTCACATCTTGAAGAATCAGTCAGTTAATGGTGGCATAGTCTAATGGTATGAAGCAGGAGTTGATCTAGCTGCCATTCTAACAAGTCACCATCTACTTGGGTACTTTAGACAGTGCCAAGTGCATGCTTCTGATCCTACATTACAAGCTGGTTTTGGCTATGCAGATTTCTCTACCAGTAGTCTTCCCAGTGTGATGTGTCATGAAGTAAATCCACCCTTAATCTCATTCACAAGAGGAAGCTGAGTAACACTTGAGGCTCTGTGGTCCTCACACAGAGCCTGTCCAGGCTGGTACAGCCATTTGTTATTTTCTGCAGTTTAATGTGGTGCGAAGTAGCTACATAAAATTCTACAAGAGCTAGTTTCACTCCTACTGAGTGGGCGCTTCTCTGGACGTTTGTGTAGTAATAAGTCTTGCCAAATTTTAAATATCATCTGATCAGCATGCCAAGAATTGAGGAATGACTTTCTAATCCAACGGTATAATGGCATGAAGTTGGGTGAGAAAGCAGTGGCAGTGCTCAGAACAAGGTCAGGATTCTCCATTTCATAACTGAAGTCCTCTTAATGAAACTGTAGGTAACTTAACTAGATTGTCCTTTTAAGCCTCTTTTCTTTTCTTTTTTCTTTAATGTGCCCATTAGTAATCTGTTAAGGTCCTCTTTCTGTGAGTGGAGCTTCCACCAGTCTGGAGGTGTGGGAGGATATCTGCTGATGAAAGCAAATCATCCAAACCTAAAAAGTTATTCCCACTCAAATCCCCACCCTCCTCTTTGTTGGAAAAAGTGTTTCTTGCTTTAGAATTTGCACAGTGCAATTTGGTTCAGAGTACCTTGGAAGACTGGAGTTCTTGTTATGATGTTGGAAGTAAAGTCCAGGCCAGCTGTCAATAGACTGCATTTACAAAAACAATGTAATTAGCACTGAATTAGCACTGACTCATTATTTCTGCATATCAGGGAAGGAGAATTACAAAGGAGTACCACTGAAGAGAAAGTAGATGATGACTGAAGAGGGACAGATGTATGTGTAACAAAAAAAAATCCAAAGATTACATCAAGCTGGAGAGTCATATGTGTGTGGCTGTTGTGAAACACTTACTCTCATCTTTCCTCTGCTTACTAATTGTCTGAGAGTTAATCTTGTCTCTGCAATAATTGTTGTAGCAAGTCAGGAAAATAAGCAAGTCTAAAAACACTAAATCATCAAAAACTTAGACACTAAACACACATGAATGCTGTTAGGACTTTTTATAGACTCTGTATGTGACAATTGCCATTTCTCAAACCTGTAAAGATTCCATGTCTTGACAAATCACCTGTCAGATGTATCTGAAGTCGCATCAAGCAGCTCTGATATTCACAGGTTTTACTTCACAAAACCTGGTTTGTCAAAGTTTAGGGTTTTGCCTTGAGTTCACGTTGCTATCTCAAGTATTTGCTTTCAAAACCTGTTTAAAGCACACTGAAGCATTATGTCGTGGAAAGGTTGCATGTTTTTCTGCTGTCTCATCCTGAAAATGATTGAACTTTTTCCTTAGCAACTGCAGAGTTGCAGATATTAGTCTTGAACTAACTTTGTGAAAGTGGCCTGACCCTTGAGCAGATTCCCTCAACCTCTGATGTTGGAACTCATAGCAAGGGTGAAATGCTTCACTTCATAGTGGCTGGATGTAAATATATTGTTAAAAATAGGGGGGGAGGTATTTGTTCTAGGAGCATGCATTGTCTATGGCCATAGATTGCATTAACACTTGTTCACTTCCATTATATTCTGGTACTCCTGCAAAACTAGGCATTTTTACTTCCAGGCTACGCATCTGAAGGAATCTGTCCTCCTGAGCAAGCTGGTGAGAATAGCTGGGAAAGGCTGGCAAGCCCAGGTGGGTGTAGCTTAAAGCTGGGAGGCTGCCAGCTGAGTATCAGGTGTCAGGTATTGTCAAGCAGTTGCTGTTTCAGCAGCTGACAGTACCTAAGGACTCAAGGATAAATGGATGCTTGTACAAGTATCACTGTGTCAAGGGTACCAATTGGGTGTTCTTGAAACAGTCTTCATTTGTACTGTGTGCTTCATACACAAGGATTTTCATTACTATGAATGATCTAAAATATTTTACTCTGAAAATACACTTATCTATTCTTAAGAGTCTGCAAACATTTCTATAAATATAGTTAAGGAAATACATATGTATTGGAGGCACCAGACTCATCTATAGTAATGTCATGTGGGTGATGAGGCGAAGCTTATTATTTAGGGGACTTAAACTGATTTTTTTACTTGTTGCAGTTACAGTTAAATATCTTGTCAATTAGTGTGGAAAGGGTAATGACTGCTAGCTAAAGAACATAACTGACTCTTATTTGAATATTTGTTTAACTAACATCCTCACTATTATCCTACTGAAAACCAGGCATAACTCACATCTTGAACAGACACTGCCTGTCCACTTGGCCTTGAACTTCAAGCACAGTGAAGATGAAGAGAAGGAAAGGAGCACATTTAGGTCTCCAACCACCTGATCTTAAGCATTTAGGGTAATGGGTTATATTACAGAATTTCCTTTGGGAAACAAGACACTGGGAGGATTTTGTAGCAAGATTCCAGCTTATGAAGATTTGTATCGTGTTCAAGAAAGACATGGGAGTGAGGGGGAAACCTTCATGGCTTTCATAGAAGGATCTTTGGTTAGATAGAGGGATAGAGGACTTTCTCTTACACCTCTCTTTTTTTTTTTTTTTTTTTTTTTTTTCCTTCAGGGTATGGGAGAATAAGAAGGGGAAGGAGGAAATTTGAATACCATTTCTGTTTAAAGGCAGCAACAATTTAAAGCATGGAAACTCATTGTAAAACTATGCCTTAGTGTCTGGAGTCAGGGTGTAATTTGGGTGCTGCCTAGCCTATGACAAGCCTTCCTGAGCATGAAGAAAAAGAAACATAAAAATCAAGAAAGCTGCAGTAACAGTAGTGGCAGAGGTCATGAACCGGACAGACAGGGAAGCGCAATGAGCCTCTGTCAGAGTAGAAGCCTGCCCAGCTTTAAGACAGTTTTTTGTTTGCTGAGGAAGAAGTGAGAGGACCGTTGCCAGGCTTACCTGGCTGGGATAATTATTTAACCATTGATCTTTCTATGCAAAAGACTGAAACACTTAGGTTTTTTGGTGATGCCTTTTGGTAGAGTTTCATGGCCTTCAGTCTTGACAGCTCATCAATCTGATAGTCTCTGTCTGGCAACTGCTGTACTAAAGAAAGCTAATAAAGTTGTAATGCATCTCATTATACACCTGACATTTTTTACATCCTCCTTGCATCGCTATCTGCCTTGAGGGTGGCCTGGGAGATTAATTTGGTAAAATAAGCTGATACTTAATCTAAATACTGTTCTTTCCCATGTATTCGTAGTGTGCTGTGGGTATGGCTTATGGCAACATAGCACTCTGTTGGTTACCTGTTTCAGTGACTACTAGATTTCCCACCCCCTGCCAGTTTTAAGCAAGAGGAGGTTACCACAAACCTTTTCAAATCTCGTCTTTGACTTAAAACTGGGATTTGTTTTCTCTGGATATAATGCCAACAGCAGTAGTAGTAATCCTCCATGTGGAACTTTGCCTTGACTCAAACTTAGTCACCTGTTTTTTCCCTAAGTTCAGGCTGTTGAAAAGCATTGCCGGCAATGGGGCAGACTGGGTGTAACTGGAGACTTACTTGTGCAACAAAACTGTACTCACAAAAGGTTTGAAATTTGTCTTTAAATATTAGTTCAAGTATTTGATTAAGTATTAGTTTAAATATTTGTTTCTTTACACAGATGCCCTGCTCCTGGATGAGTGTCCCTTCGTGTGTGTTTTGGTCATGGTGGAAGAGCCATACAAAGTTTGCACCATTTCTTTTTTTTTAATCTAAATCAATTTCCAAACCAATTTAGATAAATTTTGAGGAGTTCTTTGGAGGCAAGGGCTGAGAACGGAGCTTGACACAGATAAGAGTGACATCATTCATCATCCACACAGGCTTTGGCACAATACTTGGCTGCAAAGTCCCTCAATAAGCAAACAGCGCATTAGCACCAGCTCTGCAACACCTTCACTGTTGCATAATGGTGTTTGTGCTGGGATGTTATTAAAAGCCCAGGCAGGGATTCCTCCCTGAATCAGCCTCTGCTACTGGCAAAGCATTGCAGGCGCATGTTGATGCAAGGTGCTTTGTTGTGCCTTGTGCAGCCTGGGAAACGGGGTGCTAATTAACAGGGTGTCGATGTGGGTAGGAGAGCACTGCTCACAGCTGTCAGCCAGTGGTTGCAGCGGTATTGTGGGCACCCGGGTGGTTACTCCTGCCCTGTGTGACTGTGGGCTGCGCAGAGCCAATTACGATAAAATCAAGATTACTGTCTTCAGAAAAGCCTGTGGGGTTAAGAGTTTCCAGATATGGCCGCAGACCTGTTGGTTCAGGAGCAAGTCCTAGCCCGATCCAACAAGGAAGGGCATTTTAATGAAACTTTAATTCTTTGCTGCTGAAGCGAAGTAGGATTGTGGTTTTAAAAGGTGTATTGAGAGAATACTGAGAAAACTGAGAAGAATTCTGAGTTTCAACTCAGAATTGAAATGAGAGAATACTGAGAAAAAGATGTAAAATGAACCTCTTCTAGATGTGTGTTCCCGACACGCAGTAGCTGATGCTGGCAAGTCCTGCACCAGTGGTAGCTGGTGCAGTTCTCCATAGCAAACCATTCAGGCTGTTTCCCTGCTTGCTGGATGCCTCGGCAGCTCCCTGTGCCATTGATTGGTAGGTGAAAATACAAATGAGCATTTCCTTTATTTATCTAGTGTCACGTGATTGTCTCCTGATTTGTTATCCGATGATAATATTTCTATCGGATGTTTTCACTTACTTTCTAAAGTTGTTTGGGGGATTGTTGTCTTTTCCTTATTTTTTTCACTTGTTGCATTTGACGTGCACACTTCCTTTTAATCCCCATATCTTCTTGTCTCAGTTGCATATAGTCTTTTACCTGCCGATCTCCTACAGAGACCTGGTTTTCTCTGCATTTTTAAATGTTACTTGAAATTTAGCAAAGATTCAGACCCTGGAGGCACCAGGTCTCACAAGGTGCTGCCTCTGTGCCCTTTCTTTGCAGTCCCAAAAAAAGAAAATACAGGAAGACACCAGGCAGTGACCTAGTTGAGCGGCCCCATTACACCAGTAAGAGCACCAGTCTGCCTCCTGCAGCTTGTATTCCCAGCAGCATGTGGTGATCCACTGTTGGTGCCAAACTCCCCTGGTTGGGGTGGGCAGAAGGAAACAGTATTGAACAGGGAGAGCACAAGGAGGTTTCACCTATGGCTGCAGGTGTGGAGTAGCACAAAGAGAGGTGGCCTTGCTCTGGAGGCCTGTTAGGGTCTTTCAAGGCCTTAGCTTTGCTTCAAGGGCATCCAAGTATGTCTGGTGTTTCCTAGTGACCATATATAGTGGTAAAATTGTGCAAACTGTTTCCACCTCCAAAGATGAACTTCCACACTCGTGTTCCTCACCTGAGAGGAGGCCTAGGGCCAGATTTGACAAGGCCTTCAAGTATTTAGAGATGCAGGTGGATGTCCACAGCGATTTCTGAACACACCAAGGTGAACATAGCTAAAATTCACTTGTAATTGGGTGTCATGTAAAGTGGTCTTGGAGGTCAGGCTCTTAAAGTACTGGCTGAGCAAGAACCTCTTCCCCTGGTGTTCACAAGGCCCACAACTCCCGGTTTTCCTAGAGGAGAGAGGGAGCGAAGCTGACAGCCGAGCCTGCAGCTCCACAGCAGTCCAGCCTTGCAGGAGTTGGTCGTGTTTTTCCTTTGTGCTAACACTGGCAGGTCCAGGGAGCTAAACCAGCGTTTTTTCACTGGGTTGGGCTTTCCAGTAGATCAGCTCAGACTGTGGTGGAACCACTTCCCTTACTCTGGCTTCTTTGCTCCCTCAGGGCATAGACCTGGGCCCACTGAAGGTGGAAAGGACCTTGGTGCTATAAACATGTCCTAGAGATCCCTGTGCTGTAGCCTGCAGGCAGGACCATACATGGTTGCATCTTATGTCCCTAAAATTCCTGAAGGGCATACCCACCTGCCTTAGGCACCAGCTTTCATTTGTGCATAAGCCCTTGGGGAGCAGTTGTAATTCCTGTTCCATGGACTCCTCCTGTGCTTTCATAAACACGCAAAACCTTTCTTGGTTTGTTTTGTTTCAAAACATGAAACCTGCTTTATTTTGAATAGTTTTCTCATTCACTTCTCTGAAAGAATTATTACTCACAGATTTTTGTTTTTTTATTCTAGCTTCCATTCACCTTACTGCCTACTTTTAGCTTTCATAGCTGACTCACAACTTTTTATTTTAAATGAACAGGTGAGATGATGCTTAATTAAACCTCTCGGAGTGGAGGTGGTGATCATTAAAGGGTGATGATGTAGAGGATGACCTTCTCTGTTTATCCACAGAACTAACCGGGCTAGAGAGGTGGGTGTTATGCCACTGTCCTACCCAGAGAAGCCGCCTCTGAAGCATAAGAGGTTAATTTGTTCTCTGCTGCTTGGTCTCTCTTCTGTGACCGCCAACAAAGGTAGCAATTACAGTCTTATCTCAGGGGATGTTCCCTGATGTGGATAATTGCAGAACTGGAAAACCACACTGATACGGTTAGCGAATTTTGTACAGGCCAGAGAACACCTCTGGCCTGGTCAGTAGTAAAAGTAAGTTGTTGCCTAGAGTAAATTTGTGCTAATACCTTAGGGCAAAAGGTTCCATATCCATTACAGGTCCCTTGAACCATCCGGTCGTTTGAAGGATCAGCTCTACCCAGCCACAGTCAAGAATGTGGAACATGCCTTAAAGGGCAAGTTGGTTTGTGCCTGTCTTTTTTTTTAGCTATTTTTTTTTCCTTGGAGTGAAGGCAAATTCTGTGCTTCAGATAACAAGTATGTGTGTGCTGTCGTATTTGTTGTGTAAAAATAATAATTAAAAAATCATAGCAACACACTTGTTCTTTTGGAAGCAGCCCGAATCAAAGGAGATAGTTAAGGAATGATTTTCACAATTTGCAAATGCCTAGAGGGAGTTATGGTAGCTGGTTCTTTACCATAACGTTCAAGGGTGTGATACAACATGATCCAGGATCTAATGTTTGAGCACTTGACGCACAGCAATCAGATTTAAAAAACAAACAAAAAAAACCCTTAAAATAATTGATTACTTGAAACAATTTAACAAGGCCCGTAGTGGGTTTTTCATTGCTGATACTTTTAAGTCAAAATCAAATGTTTTGTACATGCAGACGGTAATTTTAAGAAAATCTTATGAACACATGAGTTCGGGCTAGAAGATTACAACGGTTGTTTGTGGCCTGATAATCTTTAAGTGCATTGCCCAGAACAAGATAGTAGTTTCTGTGCTTGAGCCAGAAATGTTTGGGGAAAAAAGAGCAGTGCAGCCAACTATCTCTGTACGCCCTCAAACACTTCGGTATCAGGGAAAGTGTTAGCAAGATTGGGGACAGTTTGACTGCCCAGTAAAGTAAGTGAATGTCTCTTCTTTGGCTTCAGTATGCTCTAGGTCAGGAAACTTTGCAAATTTACCTGCAGCCATTGAGTCGGTTCTGTTGCAGAAGTCCCCAGATGAGATTCTCCTTTTTGCAATGTGCTGTGCAGACACAGTGAGCTCTCACTGCGGGGAACTACTAAGAAAAGGTCAGGCACCCCTGGAAAAGGAGTAGACAATATATGCAAATAGTTGGTATTTAATTCAGCCATGTAGTGGGGTAGAATAAACATTATTCCTGACATTTCCATTTTTGATTAATGATGAATGGAGTTGGCAGATGTTCAGCTGGCCACCAGATGGGGTCTGCTCAGTCCAACAGACAGAATAGAAAGATTCTGAGTCTTGCAAAGCCAGCACTGACAAAAGGCTCTGACAAAATCTCCAGTTCATCCGAGTGATATGGCAACTTTGACCTCAAAACAACTGAGCAGTTTAAGAATGGAGGTAGTGCAACCAGCGAAACTGTTGATGGAAGTGAAATGGGGTGTGGAAGGATGGGAGCTGGTTAATTTGCTGGAGTTTCAGCAGGTTTTTTCCACTGCAGGAGCCACAGACTGCAGCTTTGATTTCATGGGGCCAGATTCATGTGGGACCTTGTTCATCCACCTGCGGCTCCAGGTGGAATTGTGAGGTCTCTGGGCCCATCTCATGGCACAGGCGGTTTGTGATGGGGATGGGCTGTGGTCGCTGAGCTGTTATGTAACCCCGGACAGGCTCTGTGACTTGAGATGAGATAGATAGCCCAGCATCGGTCCTGATCTGTCAGCCTGTCTGTCGGTCTGCCCCCGGCGATGGTTCATCAGCACACGGGCAGAGGGTGAGGGCTCTTCC
>NW_010308931.1:0-36578 GCF_000700745.2 Antrostomus carolinensis
ATAATAATAATAATAATAATAATAGCAGCTTTTCAAAGCAAGGTGCAAAAAAGCATATATATCTCTATATATATAGATATATGCAATTAGAAGAAAATTTATTTAGGAATATATCAAAATAAGAAACACTCCAAACAGAGAATGAAGCTGTACTGTAGTCCTACATAGGACACACTGGAGGTACAATGCTGCTGCCTTGGCCATCTGAGCACCATTCCCTGTCTACTTTGTTTTTCAGAACCAGAGAGAAGGACAAACCATAGTAACTTTCCAACTTCTGTGGGAGAATTAAAGTGTGGCAGTTGCGCTAAGGCCCTGATTCCCAGCTGTGATCAACCTGAAAATCACATTATTTATCTGAGGTAAATCTCAGCATTCTACATTGGACCAGACTTCAAAACAGTCCTTCTTATCTGAGCACAGCTGTCACCAAAATAAACAACCTACGAGGGAAGCAGCAAATTCAAAGTGCTTTGTATATAGGGAAAGCACAAGCAAACTGTATTTCACAGAGAGAGAAAGAGAGCTTTAAAACAAGCTAATAAAAATTTCTCTGTGTTTACAGTTGGTCACAACACACAGCAAAACATCATGAACTCGGCAGAATTCATGTGTTGGACTTGTGATAAGCGGCCATGAAATTTCTCCTTGTAGGACACAGGGCAGGTTCTTGTTACTGAAAAGATGACTATGTTTTTTGGATAAGGGACTGCACATACAGCTCTTTTTCTAAGGTCTGAGATTTAGCTCTGGGTAGAGGCTCTGTGTCACCCATGTAATCCTGAGCTGGGAGAGGATGGCACCCGTTGGTGTAGCCAGGAGGGTACGTCTGTGAGAGATGTTGATGCTGCCAGCAGCCTGGTAAGATAAGCAGGCTCCTTCTCAGCTCAGGTGGCATGAGGCTTTCTTGCAACTTACTTTCTTCTGTTCCAGGAAACATCTGCAGGGAACCCTTACCTCATATTTTCCTTTCTTCTCCAAGGGTTCCAATTCAGTTTCCTCAGGTACCGTAACTTTGTCCCCTAGAAGCTCCTCTAAGATGAAGACGGTTTCCCAGTTGCTATAGTGACGTGCTGGGAAAATATCTGAGTGCATGCTGTCACCGAAGTAAACGACCTAAGAGGGAAACAGCAAATTAAAAATTTGTTGTATATGAGGAAAACACAAACTGTATTTCACAGAGAGAGAAAAAGAGTTTAAAAACAACCTAAAAAAAATTCCTGCATGTTTACAGTTGGCCATGACACACAGAGATCTTGTTAATGTCACAGTTTGGGGTTTTATCTTCAACCAGCTTCATATTTAATCCATTTCCTCAGGGAGATTGTTTATTTCCTGATTACAGTCAGATTCTCCCCAAAGCTGCTGAAATGCGTGACCATGCATGCAGAATAAAATATGTAGGAAGTTTATGTATTCTACTGATAAGAAGACTAATATGCTACTTCCAGTTCTGGATGGCATACAACAGCAAGCATAACCAGAACAAAAATTTGTGACCAATCACATCGATAACTTTAATGAAAGCTTGTCTGGTGAATTTTAAACTGAAACAGGGTATTTTCAGAAAGATTTACTCTCACTTAAATCATACAAACATACCTTGGGATCCAACTTGCCAGTCATCTTCTTTAGTAGCTCATAAAGCTGGATAGCATTACCTTGGGAATACCAGCCAGGCTTGTCCAGTGACAGCAGAGCCTCCTGTTCCTCGTCATTCTCTGAAATCACCAAGCAAAATTGCCCGCTGTTAGTGAGAGCAGCCCATGCTCCTGTATTTGTGAGATGCCCGAGGAGTTGCCTGTGCACAGCTTGGAGCACATGGTCTCTTTTGACATTAAACCAGCTCCAGTGTCTGGCTCAAGTCCTGGTACTGATTGTGGGTTCAGTCAAGGTGTTCAGCAGCTGGGAGAAGACAGACATTTGTGAGAAAAGAAGCAGCTGAGCCTCATCTGCAAGGGCTACAGAAGAGCTGAGGAAACAAAGTCATAGGCTTTGCCCCCCAAACACTGTGGCAGTGAAGGCAGGAAACCACAGGGACCAGACTGATGGAGAAGCTGCTATAGATCTAACGTGGAACCATGAGATAGGACAGACTGCAAGAGACACACAGACTGTACCTTTCCCCACAGACAAATTACCTACTGCTTTTAAACGCTGACATAAATACAACAAAACAAACTGAGGTAGCTCTTGTGGGCACTCGCCAGCCTTAGATCAGCACAAGCAATGAGCAGTTCCAGTTAGCATCCAGTTTTGAAGAAATGATGAATGGACAATACTGCTGCTGGTGGGTGATCCACATTGGCATATATCCACTCTGGAAGCTGTCAGTGAACCAGAAAAATCAGAAGCTGAAAATCCCTGGTTATCACCTAACTGTGCCCTAGGCTTCATTTCTAGCTGGTCCCATAGCATCTGGATCTGTCCTGGTGTTCATATAACCTTATTGCTTGGTCAGAACCATGTATTGTTGCCACACAAACTCCTTTTAGCTTTTTGCTGGAGCCAAAATACTAGCCTGAGTGAAATTATAAACTAGAATTTAATCAGAAATATTAATATTAATGTCTTCTGTCTATTGAAGTGGTTAAACAAAAGGGCGATTTTGTTATTCAGTCTCAATCAAATATGTCTTGTTTTTCATGCTAGAGAGTTAGAAGCCAATGCAGTACTTTGATCTGACTTAAGCAAAACATTAGGATTTCAATTTTTCTCCTGTTTTATAGAATTTCTTGAAGTACTTAAAATGTGTTAGGAGGAAAACTGAGACAGAGAGAGCAAACTTCACTTGGTTAGAGACTGCTAAAAGCTGAAATGCAAATTTTGGAAGAAGAAATAACAAGACAGTTTTATGTTTAGGAGCAAACAAGAAGTACATGGTGCAGTGCATTGGTCCTTGAAGGAAAAAAAAAAAAAACAACAAGTAAAAAGAGGGAAATAGGTATGTTAGGAGAGGCAGTAAATCATTCTTTAATATTACGAATCATTGAATTTGAATAAACACAGGATTTATTCTCAGACAAAACAATTCTATATTAAGGCTGTGTTATAAACTAGGAAAAAACAAGGAAATTCAAAGTTGACACTAACAAATAATGTAGAACTTGTGTGGAAATGTCTTTTCCTTTGTTCTTCTTCAGAAACCTAATGATGATGATGATGATGGTGATGATGATAATAATAATGATATAATCCACAAAAACCCCTTGATTTCCTGACTTTTAAAATAGTTTTGCCCAAACAATGTTGATCAAACAGAAGTTGTCAAACTTCAGCAAATTTGTTTTATTTTCCCTGTATTCTTAGACATATTTGTAAGGCTGGCTAAACAAGCAGACACATTCTTTAAATGATAAGGACACAGAAAAAGAAACTTATGAAAACAACTCTTTTGAGCTGCTATTAAGTTTATTGAACTTTGTGAAGGTTCGTATAGCTATCATTGTCCCTCCATTCCGTCCAACAGGAAAATACTAGAGAAAAATGGAACTATTATGAGAGGGATTTTCAGAATAACAACATTGCATTTGCAAATAGGAGCCCTATGTATTACAGTAGCACCAGAAGGTTCCATCAAAGAGCAAGACCCTGCTTTCCTGCTTCTATGGAAAGGCATAAGGGGAATTCCTGACTGAAAAAAAATCATGCTAATTACAAGGTAGGAGATCTCTTGCTCTGTGAGATCTATTGCTGTCACTCCTAGCAGTGGGATTCATCTCACTTAACTCAATGCATCTGGAATTTAGGCTTCTAACTTACAGTTACAATCTGAACTAGCTGACCAGGCTCCCTCGGCAGGCAAAAGAGAGTGCAAGAAGCACTTGTTAGAGGTGCCAGCTCTGGAGAAGGAAAAGATTTAATTAAATTAGGAACTTTGCTTTTAGGTAATAAAATGAAGGGAAATTTCAAAGCCTGGTTTCCTCTATACTTGGAGGCAGCAAACAGCATTGGGATGTCAAATTCATTATGGGAACACCTTGATTTTGGAAGGAGCTTCAGAAATTTGAGGAATTAGGAAAGGTCCTTTATAATACTTGAGTTGTAGTGTTATAGGGATAATGAATCTGAACTGGCAAACCTTCCCTTGAACCATCTCATATGGCTACTTTTGCTTATATGTCTAGGGGTGTCAATTTTATTTCTGTAATCTGAAGTGGGAGGAAATTAATGATGTTTCAGATGCAGTAAGTTATTAACGAGAAGGGTTCTAATCCACTTACGCTTTCCCTGTGGCAAAATATAGTCAAGAAAATTATTCTTCAGCACTGGTTCTTAAGGCCTTTTGTAGTAGTTCTACCATGTAAAAATTGTTAGACAACAACTTAAAAATCCATTAATGACACTATTGGTTCTGGCCTTGTATCCTTCAGATAGCAGTTACATGATAGTGCTGAAGAAATCTGCAAATTTCCTGCAAAAATGCTGCATAAATATGACAATGATAGTTCCTGATATATTTTAGATATTCCAAGCCTGACATTGGCTACACTCAGGCAAGAGGAAAACTGCTGCTGACCTTCCTTCCACTTTGATGTTATTGATTCGTAAAAGTTCATTCAAAGGTCAGAAATGCTATAAATATTCCTTCAGTGGAAAGCAACATATATACAGGCGGGGATGCTAATGCTTCAGGTCTTATAAGCTGGGAGGAAAAGGAGATGTCCTGACAATTTCAAACAGACTGTATAACCAGAAAGAATTTCTGAGATGATTTAGATAGAGCAACTTGCTTCCTTTTGAAGTCTAATATATCACTGCAATCCAGATTCCTGGCTGTAGACTGAAAACATGCCATGACAAGAAATGGAAAGGTAAGAAGCAAGTAAAATTAAAATAATTAAAGCCAGAAAAGCATTCTATTAAAACACTCACCGAAACTTCAACAGTGATTCACAGCAATTTTCCTGAGGGGAAGTTACTGTTCCTTTTTAAAAACAACTACAAAATCTTGACTCATGCTGGGGCAATATTAATATCACTGGAATGGCAATTTTGCATATTGCTGTGTCTAACAGCTTGGGAAATATTTTCTGATTCAGAGATGTACTCCCATTACCATTAGCAGATACGATTTTTCAAATAAACCAATTCACTAACAAGACTCTTCTTGTGAGAATTTTCTTGCCTGCCTTTAAATGTGTGTTGCAGGTTTATAACATGGACTGAGGAACATCTGGTTTCATTCTGAATGAATATGCAAAAAGTAATCAGTGAAGCTTATTGCTATTTAAATGACAACTGATGGTAATTTACTTTGACACGGAATTGCTCCTTAGGAAAGACTCTGCACACGCTTGCTTACTGTCATCTGTTTTGCTATCCCTTTATGGGTTATACTCACCCAGATGAAAACCTGAACACATGTGCTTCTGAGGTTGTGTCCACATTGCACGTTCAGCCCAGGGTTTGAACCTGGAGCTCTGTCCCTAACCTGGCTGGTGTTTACACTGTTAAACTCCAGCCCAGGGGACAAGGCTCTCATATGAAGCCCGAGGTTAAGAGAGAAGGTATGAGTTGAGTGTGAATTTACACTCTGACAGTTATTCCCCTGTACTCAGCCACACCTACGCTGAAGTTAATTTTCGGCAGCTCACCATCCCTGAGGCCACCACCTTGCACTGCTGCTCCTCCTCTGGTTGGGTGCCCTGTGGGCGATCATGGGCCACGTGTCCCAGTGCGGACCTTTGAGTGACTGAGGACCTGTGAGTGACTTACCTGAGAGCCTGTGGACACCTCACACCTACTTGACTGGGGGCAGGAAAGTGACTCCAAGTGCCTGGAGGCCATGGCAGCCAAAGGTGCGTGAAGTGTAACTGAGGTGTGTGTACAGCTCTTCAGCAGTCCCTTCTGCCTGCTTGGCTATCTCCTGACAGCCTATTAATCATTTCCATACAAATCTACTTAGACCCACAAGTAGCTATTAGGGTTACTGATATTTTTTGTTCCTTTGAACTGTGCGACAGAATCACAGAATCACAGAATGGTAGGGGTTGGGAGGGACCTCAGGAGATCATCTAGTCCAACCCCCCTGCTAAAGAAGGTTCCCTACAACGGTGTTGTAGGAAAGAGTTCAGGTGGGTTTTGAACATCTCCAGAGATGGAGAATCCACAGTCTCCCTGGGCAGCTTATTCCAGTGCTCTGACATCCTTAAAGAAGTTTTTCCTTAAGTTTGTATGGAAGAATAAAATAATATTGTGGAATAAAAACATGCAGTCACTCTGTTGCTGTTCGTGCCTGTACTTGCTCCTGCTCTTCCTACCCATGGGCAGCTCTTGCAAGCTCTCACTGTGTGTAGGTGCTTAGCACAGATGAGCATATATGTCTAACACACTGACGTCCTGGTTACTGCCTCGGGGGGTTATTGTAAAACAAGTACATTTTATGATCTGCAACTATCATATTGATACGGCTCTCTGCAATTTAAAATAATGTCATTTCAGGCCCTAAGGGCATTAAAATAAAAGCTGGGTTATGTTGCAGCCTGACTTGCAAGTCTGATTCTGGATGGCATTTCGAGCTTACTTAAGAAACACAAACTCTTTTTCAGAAGGGTACTCAAGGCAGGAAAGTGCATCTCTTTGCAGTAGGGACAAAGGGACCTGCATAAGCAAAATCTTTCTGGTGGGTTCTTCCAGTTGTAAAGGTAATGCAATGGGATGACATAAGCTGTGGAGTTCCCCTGTGGGCATGCTCTCCATGAAGAAAGCAATACTTACAAGCTTGCTGCAGGTAAAACTTCATACCCTATGGGCACCCTTCGGTAGGGTAGCATCCCAAATTCCTATGTATAGACCAACCACATTTGCTGGGTGGTTTGCAGGATTCATGCAGGTATTACTGTATGTTTTGCCATCCCTGAATTACTTCTGTGCTTGGAAGTAGCTGTGAGATCCATCTGCCTGATATGTGCACCAGCGCTTGCCAGTTTCCTGTCTGACTGGATGACTGCAGGGAAGTGATAAGGAACAAACTATTCCCTTAACATGATGTGCTGAAATAAAAGGTTAAGGCTTCCTAAAGTAACTAGATATTTTGGCCGTCTCAATTTTTGGCTGTCCAATCTGATTTTTTCTGAAAAAGCCTGAAGATCAGCTCCCCTTCCTGCCCTTGCATCATTCTGCCTTCTTTGTGGTGGCTTATGGTTGGTGAGGCAAAGGCTGAACTAATCAAAGTAAAAATTCACTTCTGAAAACTGGAACATGATTTTTAATGTTACATAGGCAGTAATACATCTTTCTTATGCTCAGAAACCCCAACATATATGTGCTCATTCATATGGAGAACTGTCAATGTTCCAAAAGAACACCACAGAGAAAGCTAAGAAAAATACAGATACCTGTGAAAAAATAAACTATTTCATGATAATTCATAAGTGCTACTTCTTCAATTCCTTTTCACACAATGGAGAACACTTCCTTTTCTCACAATGGACTTTCATTCTTTTGCTCATTTACAAGGCATGATAACACTAAAGTACAAGTTAGCATACTTTCGAATTTCCCTGGTCATACAAGAACCAAGACATCTTCAAGAAGAAGAAGAAGAAGAAGAAGAAGAAAAAAAAAGTTTTACATTTTTAGTTTTAGTTGAACCTTTTTAGTTTTTATTTAAATCTGCCTTACTGCTAAGGATTAATAGTGACAAACAACAAGATATGCAGAGACAAGACTTAAGTTTTACTTGTTTGTAAGAAAATCGGTATTTCCTTTATAGAAGTCAGCAAGCACGTTTCTTTAGGAAGTTCTGATTACTGTGTTACAGGAACTGAAAATAACAGCTCACTATAGATTTAGTAATTTGTTTTTGAATCTGTCAAAGCATTAACTGTATACCTTCCCAGGCACAGTCTGGCTATTGAACAGTGTTTCTATTTAAAACTTTGATATGATGAAATACAAGCAAGGCCTTTTTTCCTTGGAAAAGGAAAATAATTTTTTTGCAAAATGATTCAACTGCAAGTTGAATTAATTTGGGAAATGATTCAACTGCAAGTTCATTTTTAAACATAGTTCATGCACAGATTTGGTGAAGCTTTTTCCATAATCTTATTTAATTCTATTTATAACTCTGATAACTTATATTTTCGAAAGGTAAGAGGGACATAAATACAAATTTTATTTTTTGCACATCTTTTGTAAGGGTTTTTTTTTTAAAATCGGGATCTTTGGAGAGGTACAGAATGGCAAGATAAGAAATAAATTCTCTCCCCAGAACAGTTTTATTCTGAATCTCATTAGTTTTGTAAGAAGGCTTCAGAGCCTTATAAAGGAGGAGCTCCCACTATCCAGACAAATGTCCCCAAATAACTTTATCAATTTTAATATCATAGTCATCCTAGAGTTCTATTTGTAATTACAGAGAGAGACAGGCTTTTCTAGAAAGCATTTTAAATTTAGGTAAGCTAGGAGAGGTATGGTAACTGAGCAAAAAAAGGCCATAATCTTTTCAGGAATATGCAGTTCAGTTCAAGCAACTGTCTGTAACCTCTCTCACTAGGGTGTGCATCACTGCCATATAAAAATTTGAAAAGTGGATGGAAACAGAAGATGGAGGGAAGCACAAAAAATGAAATGAGTGCCACCAGTCAGTTCTGACCTAACCTGTCACTTCAGAAAAATGTCTCAATTAATTTTCATAACTGAAATAGAATTGAGACACACAAAGCATCTTCTTTGCACTGTGCAGACTGTAATCTTTCATTTTATCCTAACTCTCTAAGTCTCTCGAGCAATACCTACTGAAATAAGGCATATTGGAATTTGCTCTTGGATCATATTCTTCCACACTGAAAATCGACACTGCAGTGTGGTGGGGAAAAACCTCCTGCGATTCATTTACTTTGGCTTCATACATTAAAAAATAGCACAAAAAAAAGAGAACAAAAGTTCTTTAATCCTTAGTTTCAGAAAGACAAAGAATTTTTTTTTTCCCTAAATCTTAATACTTCAGGTATAAAATATATTACATAAATTGGAATAGACCATTTGTTTCTGAACAGCCATATCTCAATTAAGCAATATATGGACCCTGGTGCAAGGGGCCTTTGTTTTTTATTTCTTCAGTTCCCTAAAATATGTTGTTTCAAAGGCCATAATAATTGCAAAGGAGACATGAGCATGCATAGTTATTGCACGTACTCATTTGTCTGGAATACACAATAGACATTTTCATTAACTTTTATATGAAAACTGTTTATACAGCCAAGTTGATTTATGATTTATAAGAAAGCTCCATTCTTTTTTCCTAACTTATTACACTATCTAAAATACCTACTTTAATTTTATTGATTAATTCTGTCTGAAGTTCCAGCTCTCCAAATATTGGCTGCCTCTGAAGGGGGCAGTTTTACATTAACCTTTAAAGACTAACTTAAGATTCAAAATTCCATAGGTGAAAAATGAAATTTGGGAATTAAAAAAAAAAATAAAATCAATCCACCCAGCCTTCTGCCTGTTAATAATTGTACAAGCATTTTGTAGCTGCAGATAGCTGTCATTAAAACCTTGCTCAGACTGTGCCTCTGACTCGGTAATCAAAAAAGAAGAACCCAACCCACACACATCAGTTTCCTTAGCACAGTGCTGCTGCAGAGCCCGGCAAGCTCAGCAAGCACCAGCGAGACCGTTCCTGGAGAGTGCAGGGGGAGGTTAAAAAACTCCAGCATGGTTTTTTCCTGTCTGAAAATGGGAAATTTCTAAAAAATAAAAAAAAGAGAACTTGAAAATAGCTTATTCTCTCAATGCTTCACAGGTATCCTGCTATGCAGAAGCTGTGAAGTACACACATTCCCAGTATTTCTAAACAAAACTGGATGCCTTAGAATAATCAATTTTTAATGGAAATAAAAGCTAACATCTGAGATTACTGAGAGAGAGGTTCTGTTGACCCGAGACTCCTTTTTATCATATAGTAGAAGAGAAGCATTCCATTACACATTTAAAAATCATACCAATATTAAAACCATTTGAATATGGCTATCAGGGAAGAGACTACTCTGGCATTGCTTCATGTATGTACTAAATTGTGAGTATATTTATAAGTTATTAATAATACTTAGCACTTCAAGTAAAAATAATAATAATAATTTAAATTATAATCAGAATAAGATAGCATTAAATAGTTAAGGTATATTTTCTATTAGAAAATATAGAAACTACCACTAATAGTTCAAAATCATAGAAATAACAGAATATAAAACATAGCAGAAAAGAATAAAATATCAAAACAATTACAGTGGGTGGTCTTTTTCAGTAGCAAATAGACCTTTTTTTCCTGGTACATTTTCACCCTTACGTTTAATTTCCCTTTGCTTAAGAAAATGTTCAAGGAGTACCAAAAGACAGTCTGGGACCTAACCTAGCTTCAGAGAATCTTCCCTTGGAGACCTACCTCTGTTCACGTATCCTCAACGAATTCCAGTTAGGGATTCATCTTATTGCAATAAGGAGGATTGCAACTTAGATGCTTTTACTATATTTCCTGCATTTTATATTATTACTATTCTTTCTAGGGAAAAAAAGCCAAAAAAAAAGCCAAAAAAAAACAAACCAAAAAACCCCTCTTAAAAAATTTGGGGTTGTTCAGTGCACCCTTGCCACAAGCAATGTGCACATTAGGGTCCATCACAGAAAGCCTTTACCAGAAAAGTGCTACAGAAAGAAAATTATCTGGAGTTGCGCTGGTGAAGAATTAGGTGGCACTTTGCCAAGTTACAGCTAAACAGAAAACTAGGAAACCTCCCTAGACCATGGGAGTGTGATGGAGTGTGGACCAGCTAGGGAGCAGGATGGCTCAAGCATGCTGAGCTCCCTGTTGAGACTTATGACCTGTGGCGGATGGGGAGCAGAAAGGAAGGACAAAGTGTGTACCTTGAAGACAGAAGACAAAGAGGTGACAGGAAGTTCTGTCTTGAGGTCTGGGGAGAATTTCATGGCACTATGGACCACAGTCATGGATGAGTTCAAAGGAGGGACAAAGAACATGACAGGGTTAAAACAACTGTCAGAGACTTTGGATGCTTTTTAAGGTCTGCTGTGGGGCCAGGTGTGTCAGGGAACACCAGAATGAAAATGAACAAGAAACCCTGTTCCTGTTAGATCTGTTGAGATATAGTAAAACTTCATATTTAATAAAAAAAATGAAAAACATAAGGAAATAAAGGTTCTAACAAAGAGGAAAAGTTTTTATGTGTGAAACAGTCACTGTAAATCTCAAAACAATGTAACCAGGCTAGATGGCAAGGAAAAATGGAAATTACTGATTTCAGGCAAAGTACATTTAGTTACTTTTTCATGGGAAGACTGACATGACGGATTTGTAGTAATGAGTTTTTTTAAGAAGTAAAAGAGAAATGACTCCCGTGACACTTCCTATAATACTTTTCCAGTTCCTTATCTGTGCATTTCGTGTGGTTTGAAAAACCACTTTGTGTCTATATGAAAATGTGCTTTATCTTGTTTCTCAGAAATAAGAGCATTGTGCCAGATCTCTGTATGCAGGAATTTCACAGATAAAATCTCTTGCTACTATTATTCCAGAAAAAATAAACATCTTGGAAGGCTCAGCCTTAGTCTGGCAGTATAATGGAGACACCTGGGATCTGTGGACAGTAATAATATATAAAGTGGTTTCACAGCAGATAAGAATCAGGTTGGAATGAACACGTTTACTAATGAAGAGAAAAAGTCCTGGGGTTGCTAACTCTACCTAGAAAAACATGCAACATACAAATTGAGGTTTAAGACATCTGGAGTCCTACGTGAATAATAAAGAACGACTGAAGAACAAAGAGAGCGAGGAAGAAGATGGTACCTCACTTTTACCTTTTCCTGAGCTTTCAACTTGCAAGAAGTAATTCCCTTTTGAACATCAGCTGCAGAGGACTTGCTACTCATCTAAATAATGCAGTGTTCCACAATCACTTGCCAGCCAAGAAATGTCTAGTTTTGGGTTCTCTGACCTTTTATTTTCCTGTATTGGGTGGGAGAGGCAGAGCTGCTCCTGAACTAGGTAACTCTCTACCCACCTAAGATTTTCCCCATGCACAATAAATCCACGCCTGCTGATTTGTTTTCCTCTGCCACTGACTGCTTTGCAGTTCTCCCAGCTGCTTCATAAACATTAGGTAAGCCTTGGTATTTAGAAACTGGGAATCTGAGGCAGAGATTCATTGTCATATCAAAGTAAACCAGATCTCAGCCCAGGTTTTGGTCTTGATTCCTCCTTGTGTTCACAGTTCATTTCTAGGGCTTCCTAACCTGCTCCTTTCACTGCTTGCTTCCAATAGCAGATCTGATGCCTGCAGTACAAAAATCAACATTTCTACAGACTAACCTTAATAAAAGCTTGACATTTTGGAAAAACACATAAGAGAACTCTAAAGCGCTTTAATGAAAACCAGCACATACAGATTCATGGAAACTATGCTGAAGGGAAGCTTTCTGCAATGGTTGCCAGCCCTTGTTCTGCCAGGAATGTACCATACACAACTCTATTTTTGCTCTACTACAAACTGCCTTAATCTCAGTTTCCAAATTAATTAAAAATCAAATCACAAGGTAACTCTTTATGAAGTTCTCTGTCTAATCACCAACTTATTTTTGAATCCTACAGAAGAAACCAATTAGACAGAGAAGAAAGACTAATAAAACCCCCAGCTTCTGTCATGTACTGCTTACACACGTGCTCTATGCAAAAAATGATTTTTCCCTGCAAAGTCATACTAATAGGTCCCCTCATGACGTAGGTAATCTTTCTTTCTTCCAGAAATTCCTTGTGGATTTTGACAGCTGTTTAAGAACTATGAGGTGAACTTTAAACTAAATGTCCACCAACCTAATTATACAGATTTGCACTGAAACTTAGTGGAGTAGTAAAGTTTACAGACCTGTATTGATCCATCACACAGGCAGCCAGACCTTGCTGCTGAAGTCACAGGAGACCACAACTTTCTACTCAGCAGATAGCCTGGTTCTATTCAGTTGCTAATACTGGTGCCTAAAGACATTTGAGATGCCCTAAGGTCCTCCAGCACCTTAGTCCAGTTGTAAGCTGGGAAGGCACGGGTCTTCACTAAGTCCTGTGCCACTTCTGCAAGACCTGTGTTTTGGTTCCCTGGGGCTCTCAATTAGCACCCGTGGCCTATAATTAGTCAGTGAGTGCACCATGGCTGGGATTCAGCCTTAGATGCAGAAACATAATGTAAAGGCTCTACAATAGGAAGCACAGTCACTGCAGGTTGCAGCACTGAGTCAATGGGGCAGATATATTCTGTAGAGCACAGCGTAGGCACTGGAGTTTGGGCAGCTGCACAGCCTTCCACCGATCGTGTTGGCTGGCTCTTCATTGCCTCTAATGGGAGTTGGCTGAGTAATGCCAAATGACAGATAGACAGAATAGTTTCTATACACTGTGGTTTCTATATCCATTCCTAGTACTAACTTATTTCAAATTAGACTCTGTGATTTTTGACATACGGCATCATCCTTACAATGTAGTTGTGAGTCAATTTTTGTTTAAAGGAGAGGCTTGCAACTCAATGTCAAAAATTAGCTTCTGAAAACTGTCAATTTCTCTGATGAAGGTTTGGAAAGAAGAGAAGCCAGGTTCTGAACTAAGCTACTGAAGGTGTAACTTCCTACTTATAAACAGCAGAAGAGTGTGGTAGTGATCTGCATAAGTTAATAAGCTTTCCAGTGGGACATTTATTATTCCACGGACAAAAGAAAATGTACCTGCTTAACCATTTTATATTAAAAATGCACAAAACAGGTCAAAAAGAAATATGCATACTCTTAATGCAAAAATAGCTGCTGACATGCACATAGTTTGTTTCCTTAGTGTTCCTTTCAGTCTTCTGACATTTCCAATTCAGCTTCACACCTGCCTGCCCTGCCCTCCCCCCAGTGATAGGTGGACACTCTTATGTGTGCTGGGAAATAGAATGAAGGTGAAAAGTAATATTTCATGTAATCATAAGCAATACTAAAAAAAAAATCTGCTAGTCTAGAATTATGGATAGTGAATTATCTGTATAAACAATTGCTAGACATTTTCCAGGCATAATGTTATACTAACCTGAGCTCCCATGTATTCAATGTAAAGGAGCCACAACATTAAGACTACATCTTAGTGTTCTCTTAGATAAATTAAATTAAGTGAGCTTACATGTTCCTCAGATGCAATTGCTTAGCCAACCCTTTCAAACTTTCAGCATTTCTATGGAAGTATAAACATGAGAACAGAAGGTATTATTTCAGAACAAGTGCTACTAATGCTGCAACGAGAGTTAGTGTTGCAAGTCTTGCTCATGTATGGAAGATGTGTGTTTGCTTTTGTCTTCCACACAGAATTGGGTCTTCACATTCAGTGCAACTTCTTCCATAAATACCAAGTCTTTTCCAGCATCAAACATTGTTAGAGTATTATCACACTATAAAAGTGATCTATGTTGAGTGCTGACTGCTTTGCTTCTAAATCTTGCACCAGAGTGTTTGGCTGTCTTTTCTCGGAGACTACGGAGGAAAAAATCATGTCCTCTTAATAATCTTTTCATGTGTTGGAGGAGAATTGCCTTAAGACAGACAAGTTTGCAGAACACAGTTTTGTCTGCAATATAAACTGGTCATTCAGGTATTTTGGCTTCGGTTTTGGTAACACAGACTAGGATATGGCAATTCACGTTCTGTGGGGACTCACTACAGAGAGAAGATGGGGTTGACAGCCCTTAGCAGCTCATTCTGCTGTAGAAACAAGCTGTATTTTTTGGATTAATTTGGCTTCCTAAGTGTGGGAGTTTTCGTGCCAGATAACCAGAGTTATCTCTCTGGTACTGCAAGGTACAATCCAGAACAGACTATCAAGTCTCCATTCTCTGTTAATATCCTGAAATAAAAGAAAATAAAATAGAAACACCAGAAGGTGATGACAAAACTATGATTGAGGATTTTCTATAGATCTTGACTTTTAATGAGCTATGAATCACATGGTGTATGCGTTTAAATGCAATTACATATAGCTACTATATTTAAGTCTATCTGAAGTTTATATAATTATTAAATGTTGTTTTAAAACAACTGTTACTTTTATATCCTGATGTCACCTCTTGGGCAACCATATTTAAAGCATCATAGTGACTTAGAGATTTTGCAATCTATTTCACAGAAATAGGTTATTTGATAAACTACTTCACAGGCTTGGAAAACTTAAAATAATTCACCATATTAAGAAGGCATTTGATATGCTTCTCTATGAAGAAAGTTTCTTCCACTAAAATTAAACATAAACATGACCTCATTACCAAAAAACAATTTTAAGAAATAATTGGTATGGAACTGTCGTGCAAAACAAACAACTACTCTAGCTTATTGTTTTCAATAATTTGAAAGAATTATTGAATAACTGTTGAATAATTTGAATCATTTCAGTATAGAACACATCAAGTTCATAGGTCCAATTCCTTGAATTTATAAAGGATATATCACTGAACCACAAAAAGTAAATCCAGCAGAATTAATTGCAATTATGTTACCTTAATTTCTCCATTGTGATAAATCTTTGGAAAGGGCTAAAAGGATTTTCACAGTCAAGACAGTTTACAGTTCTTCACTGCTTCTGGATTAGGACATTAGATATCTTAGTTAAATATGTAGATCTGCCAGAGAAATGATTATGGGTAAATCATTCAGTCTCTGGGTTCCTTGGCTTTAACAGAAAAGCCAGTGCTTTTGCTTTTCTACCATTTATTTATCTAGTCTGCCTGTGGGCTCCTTGAAGACAAAGACTGACTCTTATCACATGCTGGCACAATACTTTAAAGAGCTGGGGTTTGAGTTCTATCCAGGCCTTGAATATAATGTAATATAATCAATAACTAGGATTCTGCAGTAGCATTAGTTAGACGCTGTTACTCCTTTTGAATATGAAAATACACTTTCCATAAACAAAGAATTCTGGTTTGGGAATACTTGGCAATTATGCTAAACATGTTTTCCAGTTTTAACAAAAGGAATATTGTGGACATTGTGCTTTTGAAAGCAGCAGTTTTAGCTTTCTTTGAACTAGATTTCTGTAATATTCTTATCAGCTTTGTGCCAAACACAGTATTTAATATCAAAGGTAATCAGCTGAAGCAACCCCTGCTGTCTTTATGTAGAAGCACGTTGCAGGTTTTCACTGTTTTGATTTTTGGATGAATAACTTCTTATTCCTTTTATCCTCTAAAGTACTTTGAACACTATGCAAACATATAAAGAACTTGGTTCAATGCATTTACTTTATTTTTTTTCTTTTAGAAAAGGATGGGCATTGGAGAACGCATCCACAGTTCAACATTCATCTCGATGCTCAGAAACAAAGAGATGACACACTTTAAAGACTAGTTAAGTTTTTATCTTTTTTTTTTTTTAATAAACAAGAAGTTGTTTATGAACAACAGTAGAAATAATGGGGCCTATCTTCATACGAAGTTGTGTCTTGCAGTTGAATTCACTGAGTGTCTAATAGGATGTAAAGTCTCACGGATGCTCTTCCAGTAGCTGGGTCATTTGTGGGCAGGCTCTCCTGGATGGATACCCCAATATCTAATCAGGAGGAAGCTGACATGGCAGTCTTTCCTTGAGTTGGCAGTGGTAGACCCATTTTTTTCCTGTCCAGCCTGTAGAGGCTGTAATATCTCTGAGAATATTAAGCCACACTCAAATGAGTTTGAAATTGCATTACTGATAGAGTTTTGCAGTAGGAGATGGGCAGAAATTCCTACTCACGCATGTCATGTGATTGCATAAGCCTTGATATTTAGGAAAACAGACTAAATGTTAAAGGATTAGCCTGTGTCCTAGTAGCTCCTCTGGTTAAATATGGTTGAGGCATCAGCCAAAGGAGCTCAAGAAGCAGCACCCAACCCAATTTCCAATGGCCACCTTGGCTGATAACCAGTTACCTCCCATGTTAGTTAGGAGGGGCTGTCAGCTTGCATCATTTTACAAAAGTGTTGCAGATGATAAACTGCCAATTAGTAATAAAATTTCTAATTGGTATCTTTGCAATGAAACCAAAATGTCCAAAACGCTTGTTTTTATGAAGCAATGACCATCAAATATGGTAGCCAAGGACTTCGGAAACTATGAGAAAAAATGAAGCTTTATGCCAACATTTTGCTATCATGTGTTAAAAATGTATTGCAAAAGGATGTGGGTATGCACTGGCCCAACTTTATTTTGTTTTTTGCATCTGTTTTAAATTCTTTCACAAAGACCACAGTACTGAACATGTGAAAAACAAAATCCAGACTGTTATTGTCAACTAAGACTATGTTTATCAAACATGAAATAAAATTTAACTCTTAGAAAAGAGGTCCTTAACTACAATCTCCCATCTTACCTATCCCATAGCTTAATTAAAAATGTTGATAGGAAATGATCACCTCTATTCTCAAATGATTCCCAAACTGTTGATTTCAAACTATACACAGGTACTATCTAGCTAACTTTAAAAAGATTAATTGGCAAATCCTTTTGATTACAAGGTAACATACACTGATTTTTTAAATGTTTGTCTATTATAAATAACACTGCTAAACCAGAAGTCCCTGAGATAGCTGTTTGCACAGCCAGAAAAAAAAACCTGTTGAGGGGCTGATATCTATGCAAATGCAGTACATGAAGCTTTAGAATAGTTTTAGACTAAGATCATTTAAACAAAGGATGGGAGGTGAAACAGTAGGCCAAGGAGCCTGACACTGTAGATTTTTGGACACACCCTCTGAGCTTCTTTGGTGGATGATGGATATCTGTATGAAAACAAACCCTGTTACATGAGATGAAATTTGTTTGCATGTGTGTCCCACTGTCAGCCCCACTGGCCTACCTCAGGCTGCTTTTCAGAAAGTGGAATCAAGCATTGACTATGCTGCCAAAGAAGATGTCAGCTGAAGGAATCATCTTCATAAGGCACTTCCATAAACCTTACGGGTTTTCATAATAAAAATAAAAAATGGTCGATTCTATTACTGAATATGAAAATCTTTCTATATCATAATCCATACCAATTAGTTGCCTAAAAAGAAACTCCTCTTTCTCCAGAAATGATGGATAAAATGAGCTAAGCTCATTAATTTTTTTAGCTAAGTGTAGGGAATTATTTCTTATTGGTGGCTTGGGTATAGAACCAGATACTTTATCCCTTAAAACAGCAGACCTTCTTCTGCCAGCTACATACAGAACCTGTTTCTGATGTTAGGAGACTCTTGATCTTAACATCATGATCTCACAAGGTACAAAATGATCTAGTTTTGAAAAGCTATAGTACAAACTATGGTTATTTATTCATTATAACCCTTCTTTTTCTTTCCTAAATAACCAGAAAATACATGAAAGACAGTGCCAAATGCACTATAAAGAATTGCTAAACAAGATTTCCTTGAAAAGAATTGCATTGCTTTCACGGACTATATGGCACTGTGGGATGTTATAACAATATAAAGGCAGTCATTTTATAAGACATCTGGGAAACAGTTATGGACTTTATTCTTCTTGAATAATGCAGTCTGCAGACAGTGCAACCTTTATATGCCGCTCTGTCACAAGCTCTCAGTAAATATGCATTATTATGTGGCCTTGTGTTACAGAATATTTCCAGACAGGCTGTTATGAAGAGGCACCATCTCCAGAAGAATGGTAACAAGGATGGCTGCAGTAAATAAAGGAACACCCTGAGTCACTGGAGGAGTAGTTTATTACACAGGTGTCCCTTGCTGATGGTGTTGTTATTCTGCTTGTGTCTTAGAAGTGGGAGAAGAAGCCTTTGTGGGCTTCTCTACTAACAGCTTCCAGAGCCCAGAGAGCCTCTGGGAGGGCAGTGCTGCATCCTGTGCTGTGGCAGAAGAGCAAGCTGGGAGCAACAATCCATGCAGTACAAGGGTAAATCAGTTTAAGCTATCTGATAGACATATTAGAGTTTTTTCAAAAGTCCTCTTTGAGGCAATGGTAGAAATCAAAAAGCAAAGACTTGAAATTCAGAAAACCCCATCAGAATTAAATCCCTCTCCTCTGTGTGTTCACATGTGTTGCTCTGCTTTTATTCTGCCTCCTCCCGTGCTCTCCCTTCCCATCACCTGGGTCCTCCAGCCCCTCTCTGATTCACTTTTGTCTCACACACATGCTCTTGCTCACCTCTGCATTTAGGTCGGGAGATTTTCTTTCCCCCCATCAACCTTGCTGCTCATGGAGGGAGCAGTAGGTATCTGAGATTCAGTCTTTAGTGATCAGGATGTATCAGGGATCCACATCAAACAACAGAAGAAAAAGTCCTGTTTAATCATAGCAATGACCTGTGGCTGGAGGAGTTCAGCATAGACCAAATCTGTGGAAAATACAACAGCCTTTGCAGACTGAGCACCACAACCTGTACATTTGGATAAGGATTCATAGGTGCAGCAAAACAGCAGCTTCCCATTGGGAGAGTGAGCTCTTCACCAAATATGAAGTCTCTGTATGAAAACACTAGCAATTGTGCTGTCATATCTGTGATGAGCTAAAGGCTAAATCTAAAACTATTTTAAAATTTAAATTTGAATCTACATTTAAGTATGAAGATCTGATAATCTAAAGCCAGACAAGATTGGTTAGAAGAGATGAGCAACTAACATTAACATAGCCAAAATGAGTAGACAAGCTCTCTTGAGGTTTAACCTCACAGGCTGTGTAAAAGAAAAAAAAAAATTTATCAAAGTAGTCTTCACTGTAGAGGTAACAACTGAGACACCTATTACATAGCAATTATAGCAACTGAGCTATATCATAGACTCAATTCAATGTGTTTTGGATGAAAATTTAATAAGAATTTTCTAGAGATAGCACTTATGCTCTTTAAATGAGTGAACAATGCAAAACTATTTAAATTATATATTCCCTTGTAACGGTGTAATATCATCTGTTTCAAAATTTCCACATTTTTAACAGACATTCTACGGTTTTATTAAAGGTCTTAAAAATTTACTGGGTAGTATTTTGGTATTCTTCTGGTGGTAAAGACAGAAGTCTCAAATAAAAAGAATGACATAAAAAGAGGTTCTATGGCTTACACATTTAACTTCTGGGAAAATGAAGGCACTCCCTTCCTGATCCCCCTCCTCAGGCCTAAAAGGCCTTAGAATATAAATGTACAAAAACAGTTATATAGAATCAGCCCTGATTCTCCATCCAGTTCTGTATCCCATCTCTGGCAATAGCCAAGCCCAGATGTCACAGAATATAACAGAAGAAGACTTAAATAGCAGACATGGGATCACCTCCTTCTGCTGAAGTCTTGCAGTCCGTAATAATCGAAGTCTTCAGCCTAGAAGTATGTAATTTTATACCCTGTCCCCTTATTTTCTTTTCTAGTTAGTCCTTTCAGTTTATAGCATTTTCCTGTATTTTTAAAGGCTAGAGAAGAATGAGTGAGGGAGGTAAAAATCTTCTGCAGTGAATTGTTAAAATTGCAGTTACCAGAGAATTGTAAAAAACTGAAGAGCTGAAAGTTTCCTAAATTGGGGGTTGCATCACGTAACAGAGGCACCATAATCTGCAGAGAAATTCAAGTCCAGGAGTAAGGCAGACAGCCTGGGAGTGCATTTGAAAGTGGGCTTTGAAAACCTGAGATTCTCTGCAGGAGAAGGCGGGTGGGTTTGTTTCTGGGCATTGGAAAAAGGCACACAACCTCACAGAAATACGGCATCCACTGCGACTCCATATATAGGATTGGTTTTGGCCTGTGTGTATATGTACACATATATGTGAAGATATACATACACTATTAAATATACTTTGTACATTCAGACATGAAACAATCAGTGACATATTTTCAGTTTATAAAAAAACCTCAATGGATCAAAATAGACAGTAAGTGTTCATGAGTTGGAAATAAAAAATATAAAGGTCTTATTTAGGACCAAGGACCTACAGACTTATAAAAAGTTTTCAGGGAAATCAGGGTTACTCTTACCATTTCTATTTTAATTTTGCATTCTAAAAATATATATTTGACAATTATCAGAACTGGCAGTCAGGCTAGTAATTTGACAGACCTTAACGAGTGATGTGATAAAAGAAAAGCTCTGTTGTCAAATGTTACAGAAATCTTGGTGTACTGCAGATTACCAGATGAGTCACAACTGTATTTACTATTCACATTCCTTTGTGCAATGATATATTATTTTAAGCTGGATTTAGCTGCTGATAGCAAAGAAAATCCTACATTCTCAACATAGGATTTACGCAAACATTTTCGACCTGACCCTTAGATCCAGTAGCTCATGATACTATCAGTACTTTCAAGAACCATTTAAAGAATTTCCCTGTGTAAAAGAAAATATAACCTTATGAATAACAAGTAAATTATCGGATATTTGTATTATGGGAGTAAAGGGTTTTTTGTACAGCACTGTTGTCAAAAACTTTCTGCTTTGCTACATAAGCTACCCCTAACAACAAAATCTTTTGACAAGTAAAAGTAAATGTAGCTGTTCCAAACCTGGAAAGATACGTATAAACTGTTCCTCCATTTAACAGAATGGTACTTCAAAAGAAAATTATGCAAATTAAATAATTATTGTGCTTTTCAGTGCTCTGGTTCAAGAAAAAGCAGTTACACAAATCTTTTAAGATTTTAAATAGTGTTTTGGTTGCTTTAAATGATGCATGTCTTGAAACTCAAATGAAGCAGTGATGCATTTTTAATTAAACAATTAAAATAATTTTTCATGGTTTATAAATGGATTAGTTCTAAAATTACTTGTCTACTGAAAAAATATTTCTGCAGAGCAGTTATCTGATATCACATTTCTAGACAATGCCTTCTTTGTCATTTTGTCCTGTTTGTCGTCCTCCTTCAAATGCTTACTGAACACAGTCACCTTTTTGAAATTATTCACCGAAAAGAATTTATCCTTCTTTTTAGTAAACTTAAAAACCTTTCCCTTAGTAAATCTGCAGCAAAAATCCTTTTCTATATAAAAAAATTTAGCTCCAGTACACAATGTAACATTTGGAGTATTTGAAATTAAGAACACATTCCATATTTTGTGGCTTAAGTCCATTTATAACACAATTCCTTTGGAATAGAAGGGAATAAGGTATTATTAGGAATTTATTGTAATTCAAACCCAATGATGGATGGAAGAACAAGGCTGAAACTCAGCCCTGGAGAAATGGATAGGATTGATAAGCAGTTACTTCAGTTCATTTTCTGCAACAAATTTATTCACAGAACAAGCTTTGTTTCACTTACTGGTGCTTTTTCCCCTAAATTACACTAACAAAAGTTTACTCTTTATGCTTTAAGAAAATATATATTATGATGTTCACCTCCATTTTTTTTCCTATTTCAAAGCAGAATTAAGGAAATGTTGTCTCCCTGATATATTATGTCCAGTGCTCTCAGAGAAGAGACAATCTGCAGCACAGCAGCTAAACTCTTCTGCCTAAAATCTATAGTGGCAAAGGGAAGACAGAAACTAGAAACTGAAATTTTGACTTTTCAGTGGTTCTGATATGAAGGAAAGCCTTAAAAATTTCTGGAAACTGGAAAGCCATCCCCCTAAAAATGTATTAGAAGCTCCACTGCATGCTGTTTCAGAAGTGAACTGTGTTCCTCGCTATCTGCAGGGACTGGTTGAAACTATCAGTGCCTACACTGAAGCTGTATGTTTGTTGTGAAGAACACAGAGGGAGGGCAGCAAAAGACACATTATAAAAAGATATTATTTTGAAAATTTTCTCATATAATCGCTCTTATTTTGCTGGTTTAAACTTCACATACTCTTAAACAAGCTCTTCACTGCTTCAAAAGGTATCTCTAAAACCCTGTCCCAAATGTATAATAATTTGCTTTGAATGTTCTGGTAGGTCCTTCAGAAGAAACCAGTTACTGTCAATCAAATACAGATATATTAAAAAATTCCACTCACAGGTTAGTAGGTTCAGCACATTATTTATCTGATGATTGCTTTTTAGGTTTGTGTCCGTTATCTATTTGGATAGTGAGGTCTCCAGAATAGAAACTACATTTTATTCTGCATTAATACGCTATGCACATAATAAGTGATCAACCCTCATTTAAGCCTCTTTCTAATGCCAAAATATAAAGTGAATGAAAACCAGTAAGTCAGTAAGAAGACTCCAGGGAATGCTGTTCCTGTTTGAATGCACGAGAAAGAGACAGTGGAAAATAGCTACTTACAATCTAAGAACGTGATTAAGCCAGTGCTACACGATATTTCTCAATGAAGACAGTAATTTTAAGCATTCCTCCTATGTTCTGCCCTTCTTTGCACAAAAAAACCTTGTCAAAATATCTTGAAGCTTTTTGGTTGTCTATTACATTTACTGAAACCGTCCAACAGGTTCAAAAGTTGCTGGCTGGATTACTGACAGAGAGACACAGCAGGATTTCCTTAGGAAGTTAGGCTAATCAGGTTGTTTAAAAAATATCTGAAGTGAGTTACATTTTATTTTGAATTTGCACTATATGAAACTAAATAAAATGCTTGCAGAACTGAGCCTTTCTCACCCTTTATGTTCTTGCTTCCCCCCCATTTCATATAAATAGTTTCAATTTCCCTTCTGGGCTTATTTTTTCTCAGATTGTCAACTTGGCAGTTTCCTATTTGAACTAATCCTTTAAAAATCACATTTAAGATATTTCTTACTTACTTTCCTATATAAATTGGTGAAACATTAAAATGCAGTTTTAATATATACTTCCACTGCTCATTTTAGTTTTACTGTAAAAGTTCCACAAGCAAAATTTCTTTCAGGCTGGCACAGCTGACTTTCCCGTCATAAAATGCTAAAATACAGTTCAATATATGCTGACAAATGCTATTTTGGATATGAGATTAATTTTCAGGTAGCACTGAAAATCATAATCATAAAGGTATTTACCAAAATATGGAAAAACTGTCTTCAGCTATGTTACTACTGTTATTTGTAGTTCAATGAAAACTGCTCTTATAAAACTCTTTTGTTACAACCTTAATTACCTAATGGACAACACTGCCAAACATTTCAGATTGTTTTAATTAAATTAAGTGAGTACTGGGGCACTCTCTTTTCACCTACTCTGTCATTATTTAGCCAAAGTACACACATTTAATACTGTCAGGTTTCCATCATAAATCATTTCCTTCAGCCTTGCAATTTTATCTGTACTGTTCTTTGACTTTCCTTTAAATTTTTGAAGTTTCTGCCATGTTTTTTCCCAGAACTAAATGTCATTTTCTGTGTATCACCTTGTCAGCACAATAAAGAAAAGGATTCTTAACTTTTAATTAATGATGCAGTATCTGATCCTTTTCATTGTCCCCAGCATTGTAATTCTTAATTTCTCAGTGCTCCTAAGTCTTAAGATAATTTTTTACTAATATCCCTGGAAGAGTCTCATGTAAAGTTCACTTTCTCCCCAAGTGCTAGATTTTAAAATATGATGTTCAGTTGTCCAGTCCTCTTACTTTTATTTCTCTTTTCTTTTGGATAGAGGTAAGCAGATGAGAAGGCAGTCACAATGGCAACTTACCAAGAGTTCGAAAAGGTCTTTGGTTTGGGGTATGGGAAAAGAAACCAGGTTTCAAAGCATTTGTAATCACAATGTCAAAATACTCTTCAAAATCATTCCTGGAAAGTAAAGGAAAATGAATTAGCTAAACCAATAAATTAGCTAAGATGCCACTAAATACTCTTTAAGACTTAATAAAGAAAGTAGCAAAGCACTTCTTTTTTCCAATGCTGCGTGTCTCCCACCCTTTTCCTGAGGTTGTCAAAAGTGAGACGACAGCTGGGTGAGAAGCCACAGTGCCGTACCTTCAGGACCACTCACTATTTGTAAAAAGATGTTCTTTGGCTCAGGGAGTTTTTAAATCTCAGGAGAACATGTGACAGATGACATATTTTAATCTCAGGTAACAACATAAGCATAGACAGGTACAGAAAGGTGTAAATGAGGGATTCTCTTTATAAAGTAGGATACGAGAAGTGATGAAATTTTAGCTTTGCCTATTTTTCTCCACTTGTGACCATATGTAAACCTTTACTTTTTAAAAGAACCAGTATCAATGGAATATGACAATGGAATTTTTAAAATTAGCTTCTGTGTGGAAGATTCCAGAAGCTGAGCAAAGAGGCATGGCTCTTCTGTCCTTAGGTGAAAAGTATTGTTAGAGTTAAACTTTTCAAGATATCATATGGTGCAAACAATGCTTCCATGGGTGAGTTAGGCTTGAACTTTCAACATGAAGCCAACACTTCAGAAGCACAACAAAGACTTGTAGGAACAGAGGCGAGTGCATTGTGAAAAAAAATTGAAACAGAACGAATAGAGTTTTCACAAGATTTGGTTAACTTTTTAGTGATTTGTTGAAGAAAAAGGTTTTATGTGCAGAGGTATTATCTATGGCCTTTTTGAATCATACTAAATCTCACATACAAAGCTACTGATTTTATGAGAGCCTGTACCTTGTGTTACATTACTACGTAACATTATACATGATAAGATCTCTTCCAGTTACTGCTTGTGCTTGGTATTGTGGTCTGTGGTTACAGTAAATGGCTAAGACAAAGAGTAGGATATATCTTACATAACTTTAGCCATGTAAAAACTGCACGCTGAATTTACAGCTAGTGGTCTACACCACAGACAGAGCCAGTGGAGAAACATCCACATTCCTAGAAGGCAATTCATCCCACTTATTTCAGACATAATTCTACGATACAGAATGAATTGCCAAGGATGATGCCCAGTGTCTTCTCTCCCCTAACCACAGAGGGAATCAAAGTGACCAGTTTCAAAAAATTCCTAGCTTTTGGATGGCTAACATTCATGAAAAGGTGAATGACACTCAGCTTCAGTGACTATGTGATGATTGACTCGTCTTTAGGCGTGCTCCTGCCAATGCTTAAACTTTCCATTAACTCGACACACATTCTCATAGACTCTTAGAGTCATAGAATTGTTTTGGTTGGAAAAGACCTTTTCAGGCTTCCTGTTAGACTGGAAGCCTGAAAAGTCACACCACGATGTTGCTACTTGTATGAATGAACTTGCACTTGCTTCTGTAGGTTTACATGCCTTATACACTGATCCCAGCAATATGTGTGTGCTCTAGCTGAGAAACGGTTCTCATTTTATTTCAAAATGGGGTTTTTCTTAAATTTTCTCCCTCCTTACCAAAATGTTTTCCAATTAAGGACAACTTGGTCAGATGAACACAACTGGGATAGTTTGCTCTTGAAATGGTAAATGACACACTTAAGCCTGAATTTTCCTATTTTATGTGGACAATAATTTCATAGCCAAAAGGGAAATGTTTAAATAATGTGCAAAAAAGTTAACAGTTACAAGGTAAGGATATTAGGAGTAAGAGGCTAGAACTTCACGCAGATCTCTGCTTTTCATCTTTATCCTTAGGTTGTTTTTTTTTTTACGTAATACTATACAGTTCTGAATTTCTCAGTATGATATTGATTAATTGAAAGCAGGAAAATAAATTAATAAAGGACTACATAAATGTAATAAAGCTTGATGTCAATAATAAAATGCAGTTAGCCTGGTCAAATTAAAGTTTTGGGCAGAGATAATAGGTGTGAACCTAGACTATATTTCAGTAGCACAAAAAGCAGCACAGTTGTATAGAGTCTTACTGTCTGTCATAAGAGGCATGGAACAAACAAAAGCAATAAGAAGCTTAGAATTATTTTCAGGAAAAAAATACTTCAGTAAGGTCTAATGGACAGTGAAGTACTCAGTTCTCCAGAAGATGTCTTTGAAGCCACATTGCATAAATCACTGGAAAATATGATTGTACTAAACACTGTAGAACATCCTGCATTTATGTGGAAAGACACAGTGATCCAATATTCTTCTAGCAGAACATCTCTTTTCTGGTTTTTTTGAAAGGCAACTGGTCCTCTCTGCTACCTTGCTTACTGTCTTCCAGCAGGATCTCTACAGCTGCCTTAAACAGCTGAAACATTAGTCACCAAGGAAAAGAAAGCCAAAATCACTGTATGTGGCTAAGAATTTAGTGTTATACCAAAATTTCTTTCAGAAAACTAGACAGATCTACACAAAAGAGTTAATTCACACGCATCTTACTCATAAGGAGAACTGCTTTTTTGTGAGGATCTATATTTTCCATTCAAATGAGCAAGTATAATGCTCATGCAAGGCAGTGAGAACTGGCACAGCTGATGCTCAATTTAGCATTTAGTTCAGAGAGTACAAAACAGAAGTGATACTGGCAGGACTGGTTTTGGACAGTATCTCTGTTTTGCACCTTACCTGTGGTTTTCTTACAGTGTTCCTGTATTCACTCTACTGTTCCTTTGCATATCCAGATAGCCAAGGTTGGCTCACATTGCACTACTTTGTTTCTTTGATTTGTTTGTTGAACAGTCTCACCACATCACCCACCTAGCTATTTGTATGACTGATTAATTCATTTCTAGAGGTGTAAGTGATGGTTCTGATGAATTTCACTGAATTTGGCTTGACTAGTCATGTTCTTAACATTACAGCTAAAATAGCTGTTGTGACCAGCAACTACAATCTCAACTAATTGCCAAGTGCAATGAACTGTTTTATCTTTTCTGTTGTGATCTATAAATGCACATTTCTCCTGCACAACTGTCTCTTCAAAACCATTATTGGGAAGAAGTATTTATTTATAAGCTTTTCCATGCATGTTTACTGCAAGGAAATGAAATACTACTACTACTTGCATTCACCGCTGGATAAATACAAAAGGGAAGTGGCTTGAATAAGAGAGTCTAGCCAAAACTTATGATAAAATTGGGATTCAGATGATGTATTGGGTGCTGGCCTGAAAGATATTCCCTGACATCCTCAATCCCATCATGAAGACCGGAAAAGATGCAGGATATAAGTGTGCTGTGGGTCAGATACAGCTCACAGGCTCACAGATGGACTCGAGTACCCTGTAACACTCCACTAGAGAGAGGCCCATCAGAAACAGGTCCAAATAATTAACAACACATAAAGAAACTCCAATTGACTTTCCTATAGCTCAGGCTTATCTCCAGTGCTGTCTGGCAGATATAATTTTAAATAGATATTGCACTTACCCAATAATATGTTCACACAGGAGCCTGCAATAGTCACTGTGAGAACTCGTAATTAATAGCAGAATCTTCCCAGCACTCTTCAGTTGTTTCAGCCACTTTTTTACAGACTCGGGACATCTTTGTAAGTATTTGTCTGGATGTTTTTTCACTTCTGGGAAATATGTCCCACAGTCTTCTAAAAAATTAAAACATAATTATGTGTTATCCAATCCTGCTCACAAACCACTTATTCCACACAACAAATATCCTTTTATGTGCAAACAATACAATTTTGAAAAGGCAAAACAAAGTTTAAAATTTTCCCTGGGTTGTAACTCAATATAAACAAAAAACCCCAATCAAACCTAGAGAATACACTGTAGCAGAAATAAGCTTGTATGACTTTTCTCTTTTATTATGGAATTTTCATAGTTATTTTGTTTGATGTTCTTTTGCTCATAAGAGTAAATAATACGTAAATTACAGATGACGATTGAAGAATTGAGCAAAGGCAAAAGGAAGTAATTATTTACTGTGTAAGAGCTCAATTTGTGATTTTAAAATGAGTTTAATGTTTAGAAAATGGTAAGGGCCTGAAAATTCCAAAAATATCTGTTCAGTTACTTTGACATTTCAGGTTAGCATTGTCTGATCAATAAAATCCATTTTAATATTTTTGCATTTTTCACAGCTAGCACTTTATCTATGAAAGGCTGATAAAACAAACGGGCAAAGACTAACAGGTATGTGGAATACCAGGAACAGATCAAAAAAACCCCTCAATAATGCTCTTTTTGCTCAATATAACAGCAATAGAATTTTGCAAATATACTTGGAATGTAACATTTAAAAAAATGTCCAATAACACTAAGTTGGCAGTAAAAGACCTATTCGTTAAAGTCCCCAATAAACGTTTACCTTGTGATAACCCATAGCTGCTTTAACAAGATATCAAATTAACATTAAACTTACCTTTTTTCTCCTTCCTATGATCTAAGACTACATGTTTCCCCTGTGCTCAAACCCTCTATAACCAAAAATGTCAAGCTAGTTAAAGGTCTAACAAGAAATACAATACTTGCAGAGACAGAAACGATACCAAGAATTTGCCTCTCAGTCTGTATGTGTTATAGTATAATGAACATCACCACAGAAGATTATTTTTCTTCCAGCATTTGTTCTATATGGAACTGTCTGTGGTCAACTTTGCTGAATGATTTAATAAATCCCAGACATTACTTAGCCTTCTGGTATGTGAGTAATGCTATTCTCTAGTTTGAAAAAATAAGATTTAAACCACTTGAACGTTAGCTATTTAATGAAAGAGAACATGTATGTTTGAAATGGGAGTATCAAAGAAAGACTGAAATATGCTAGGTGTTAAACATAACACTATTTCACAAATTACACATTCAAACATCTACAGATAGCAGGAGAAAGTCTCCCAAAATAAGTTTCAAATTGGCTGTTACCACTGCAACTAGGCAGGAGGCAAAAATGTCTTATTCTGTACTGTGACTTAACAGATTTCTTCCCAAAAGCTACAAAATGGACTATATCTGAGGAAAGCCTCTCAAACAAATTCTCTCAACTTATAACCAGGTCACTATTCCAGTTTTTCATAGTATTTAGGTCAGGCTGTGTAACAGCCTGTACCAGGGGAATACGAGCCTGTTCCTGCAGCCAGCATTATGGGATTGCATGACGTTTGCCTTGAGACCTAGCCAAGACCAATGATTTTTTGATTAAATGAAGTAGATTGACGAAAGAAGGTTTCCTGTAGTGTTTTCCCCTCCTCTTTCCTGGGGCATGAATATTGTTTGGGATAAGCAATACAGTTTTTAGGAGCAGAAGCTGCATTTTTGTTTTCAGTATTATCATTAGTAATTATATTTCCTATGCTATGCTATGATAATTTTTCTTCTTTTTTTGTTTGGAAAATGCACGACATGACATGAGAATGAAGGGGGATGCAAACAAAGCAGGGTTGGCATTAGCTCTCACAGGCTGAAAAAACTAAAAGAAAGACGGCAAAGTTCATTTATATATACAGTGATCTATCATGCTTTTTACCCTAAGGTGAAAAGATCTTTTTAATATGAACTTTACTGTTGGACACTCTGTTTTTCTTTCCTTATCAAATGCCTCCCACTCTCTGTTGACCATTCTTTGATGTGTAACCAATTTAAAGGCTTTGAGTAAATTTAATCAACGCTGTCTTCTTTGTCCAGACTCTGCAATATCTGCTATGTGATAAATCTATGAAATTTGGCTTTTGAGTTACATCTGCAGTGGAAAAGGTCAACAGCTCTGGTATGAGCTGAAAGAGAGTCTTATTCTAGTTTTCTATCCAGACCCTGAATCCCAACTATTAATTGCAGGCAAGCAATGAATCAGTTCTTGACATTTGGATCTGAAGTTTGCCTCTGGGCTGTTTGCCATATCAGGCAGAGGTACCTTAGAAGAACCCTCATTAAAGCATACTCTACTGTAATTAGGCCAACATGGCTCAGAAAAGTAGAGTTTAACCTAATTCCTAACATACTATTGCGTCTGGTGAAGACAGTTTGGTCAAATATATACTCATATATATACATAAGGGAGCTTAGCCACCAAAGCTTCCAAGATTTTATTGAAAGTAAAATTAAAAAAAAAAAGCTGAAAACCTTGCTTGTTATCCCAGGCCAAGTGCCAGTTTTGAGGAGGACAACAGAGCCACAGGCACCTTGTTGGCAAAAATTTGAGTTGTGGAAGTTTTAACATATGATGGAGAAATAGCATCATGTCAAACCTTCCCAATCAAATGGAATGATTTGACAGTGAGAAATGAAGCATTTTTTCCAAGGGTATGTATTACCACTATGCCATATGCTGCACTTTGATTTCTAAAGCAGAAAAAACATGAAAACAATAAGAAAACTCTATTGAGCAAAGAATCAGCTGACAAATCAAAAACCCCTTAATTTTATCACAGCCAACAGAGGAAAGGAGAAAGTGAATTAATGGTAATAAGAGTGATTTTATGAAACTGTTATACAGCTCTGTTCTTGAAAAAACAAAACACACCATTCTTGAGAAATAAGAAATGTCTCTAGCCTGCAGTTCCTTCCTGATAACACTTATAGACCATCCAAATCTCAAAATACTCTTATAAAATTGATGTATAAGCACGCTTTAGAGAAGCTTTGTTGGTCCACAAATTCACGGTATCAAAATAGGGGACTTGTGGTCACCACCAGATCTACGACTGGCAGTTTGTTATCTGTATACTACCTAAAATAAAATATTTACATTTTTATCTCTCTGTTTTACACATCTCTCTTAACATACAGCTATATGGACACTGACGTGTTAATGGCACCCACAAATTGGCAAAAATAAAACAATAACAAAAAAAGTCCCAGCTTTCACCTCAAATGTCTCTCTGGCTCTTTAGCAGTGTAAACACTTTCTCAAAATATAAGAAAGCATTTCATAAAAAAAAAAGGAAACAAGAAGACTGTGACAATCAACACAGCAATCAACATATTTACCCCCTGTGATTTTATGAGAAAACTTAATCCAATGATGTGGTGCAGGAAAAAAAACATCTAAGTATTTTATGCACAACTTTATAATTTATTACATGTATGTTGCCATGGAGAAAACACAGTTTTTCAATTTCTATTCTTGTTACTAAACAACTTGGACTTTATCTGAAATTTATGAACTACAGCCTGGGATAGCAAATTAGCAACTAGCCTCTGTAGGGATTTCTAATAATCTTCCAAATACACTTTCAAAAATAATAATTGTCTTTGCAGTACATTAAGTATCTTTTCAGAAAAATATATTTCCTTTTAAAGCAGAAGATAGAAATATAAGCAATTAAAATGAGTTGTCTAGAACTGCCACCCATTAAAGTCCTGCCAGAGCCTCTTATCAGATCTACATCCTGTTGTATTTTCAAAGCAATATAATTTCCTCTATGTATATTATCAGAGGTTCCTTTAGTGTCCAGTTTGGGGTTTGTTTTTTCTTGTCTCATCTGACACTGTAATTTGATCAAGATGTTCTTTGCATGGTCTTGCCTTACAGTTTAATTGCTTGTAATACAGCTGTGATAGCAAGCGTGACAGGAATTACGTTTAGCTGGAAATGCAGAACCTCCAGACCAAACTCAGAATGATCCTGTACAACGCTTGCCGTGACTGGTGGAAGTCCTCCAGCACAGACAATAATCCAGCCTTTAATCCAACCGCCCTCCTCTACTACAGTTGCAAAATTACTTTATTGAAGCATGCAGTTTGATGTTCTAATATAATACTTCTATTTGGGGAAAAAAATAATTGTGAATTGCTCTTGTGCTCTTTATTACACCACTTCTCTTTGGCAGGGTTTACACCTCACTGGCTCTGGACTCCTTTGGATGCAATGTCTGTAAATCTACACTGCCAGGACACAGCAGTTTTCATCCCTTAGCTGTTATTTGGATTATAAAAAAGGCAAACGTTCAAGAAGCATGTTTCTGTCAAGGTTTCAGTCCAGAACTAAAACACAGGAATGTAGTATATTTTTCAGTATTGTCACTGCTTCTAAGGGGCATCTATTTGACTGAATTAAAAAGAATTTATCTGCTATTTATACAATTTAGCTCAGTAGAGAGGTATGAGGCTAAAAAAATCTCGAGAATTCAGCCAAGAAAAATAAACTCTCAGCTGCCAATTTGTAGCTTGTATTTAATGGCTTTAACAACTAACCGTGTCTTACAATGAAAGTAGTATTTGGGAATGTGACTTTTCTCTCTTTTTAATCCAAAGGCAATTTGATAGCTTAGCTATCAATACCTGTAGCCAGATTCTCTGCGGCTCTGAAGCAAGTAAGAACTTATACCTCTTCCTTAATTTTTGTCTGAATGGAGGCTTGTAGGTAACAGTTATTAATTTGATAGAGTAGAGAGAAACAAACTCTAACAGAGTAGAGCTGAAATAAAGTGTTTCTATCAATGTTGATGCAGACAACATTCATTGCACATTGCTGTCCTTTGTGGTCTTACAATACTTCATGTTTTTAGAGTGAACAGAGAGACACTTTGACAATTGTTGTTGGCTTCTTCTCTCATCTAAACGAACATATCCAACAACTAACATAAGCATTCAACAGAAACACGAGAAAAATACCTTCATTACAGAAGATTTTGCAAAATAATTTACATTTCATCTACTGAAAGCAAGTAGAGGAGAAAGGGGGTGATGGATAAAATTACATTAGACAAGTCATCTTTCATGTCCTTTCATTTAAGCTCAAGTGTGTATTCTAGTAGGAGCAGCAGAAGCAAAATGAGGGACAGAGGGAAGGAAATGTTAACATAAAGCAAGATAAGAAAGCAGAGTGAAACATGAAGCAGGGATGATTGGGCACAATACGGTTACACTCTGGAGGCCTGGGTTCAGGCAGATATTAGGAACAGGGAGCAGCAGGAAGAGATAAATCATCCCTCTCCTTCCCCCAGGAGATAAAGATGTTTAAAAACAGAATAAAAGGATGAAAGTCCGGGAAGATAGGAGGTTAAGAAGAGGCAAATGTCATAAGAGCAAAAAAGAAGTGTGACAGATGTAAAATAATATTTTTTATGTTCTTTGTGATTGTCCCAATTCCATACCTCAGACTGCAGTCTCTTAACTGACCAAAGGGTTAGGGATCCCAGCCCAGCACAGGCAGGAAGGATCCTAGCTATTTACACATCTTACTTAACTAGGAGCAGACATGAAAAGAGGATACTGAATTTGGAGACAATAGAGATGTTGCTATTATGGTTCTAAATCTCTCATTCTCACCTGAGAAAAAGAGAGAAGCAACATTTCCGGGAGGAGAGAAGGGAAAAAAAGTTGGTCAGTGGAGACCAGGAATTACCTGTGTATCTGTTAAAGAAAATATTTACAGCTCATGTAACATTTGCAATATTTTTAGCAACACTCAGCTCTGGTCAGGCAGAAATAGATCTTATTTTCAAAAATAATAAACTATTTTCCAGTGGTGACAACTCTGTGTTCACCTTGATTAATTTCAAGGGGTTGACTATAAGGTAAGGACCTGTGGTGGGCTAGGGAAAACATGACTACTTGGATTAATAGTGACTGCAGGGCTATATAAATATTTAATATACTGAATGAAACACTTCAGCAGAACACACACAAAACATCACTTCTGCAAATATTTCATGGGTCACTTCCTCTTCTACTCATTTTCTACTCCTGTGGCCTATAAGAAGCTTACTGCAAAAAAATGAAAACACTTCAGTAGCTAAAGATAGGTCTCAAACTGAACGACTAGTCAAGGCTGAACGACTAGAAATTCTCCTAAGGAAGACAAGAACAACTGTTGTTTCTTCTGGTCTGACATAATGAGGCAGGAACCACCACTCTCCCTCCCATCCTCATGTTTCTGAGGTGAGATTCCCATGCCAAAAGCTGTCAGGAACAGCACAGGACCTTTAGCTATATGTAAATAGAAGTCATAATGTCAAAATTAGAGGCTATTGCTGCCCTGCCATCTCTTAGCTGAACATCACCCCCCTCACACCCCACTAACTGCATTTCACAGTGGACTGAAGACCTGTTGATGGCCAGCCTGAAACCCCACAGCTGCAGGTTTCAGGGCTGGCCCTAACGAAAGTCAGCTTCAAGGTGGGGCTGTATCTTTTCTTGAAAACATAACTTGTTTAGTACTTTTTCCCAGAAGCCTTTCAAGTAAGCTTAAAAACTACCCTTTCCTGACCCCGTCCCCTTCCTATCTGAAAGAACAACCCCATTCAGTCTGGCCCTAATCTTCAGCTTCTTGCTTCCTAGTCCTGCCTCATCTCCCATTGCATCAGCATCATCCTGTCCTGGCTGCAGATCAGCCAAGACTCCCAAGAGTGCAATGCCACTGCCAGATGCTTGCATGTTTTCTTGCATGTAGAGTTATTCTTGCTCCTTGTTGAGGTCCACGGATACTAGAAGAGAAAGCCAAGCTATTTTACGTTAGGTGTTCTTATTAGCATTCCAAATGGCTAGACCAGCTCAGACCACTTCTACCTTGCTGGTCTACAACTGCTCCCATTGCACTATGCATAATGAAGAAATAAAATACAGTCCACAGATATTTTATAATGACACCCAGACTACAGGTTGCTAAAAGACTTAAACAAACTAAAGTGGTACTCAGCCGTATTGCTCCACCAAGAAGATATCTCAAATTAAATAGATCTCAAATTAAAATAGCTCTGGGGAGGAACTGAAAGTCTTTTTGAAGCTTTGAATGCACCAGGTACTTTGAGGCACTTGTTGCAGTAAGAATGAAGATAAAGTTCTCAGAAATATTTTTACTGGAAGCAGTAGCATTATATACCTCTTATATATGCACACATACATAGTAACACGCACACATAAAGATATATATATATATATACACATTGTAAAGAAAACCCATATTTTTTATTAAACCAAGAAATAATATTTTTCTCTTTTTCTGTCTCCCCAGGAACTCCACGCTGACAACAACAAATGGTGTTAATTCCAGCCTCTGGGTCTACAGTTGCAAACTTTCCAAATGGGTACAGATGGACCAAGAGCTGTATGTAAACTGCAGTTTTGCTTGTTTCTTAACATTCCTGCACGGATGCCACATCCACACTTCAACAATAACTTGATGGACAGTGGGAAACTGCAGGCAACAAGCACCACAGGAATTGTGGTAGGGGGAAGAGCTACGTGTAAAATGAGGCATTTTAGATTGCATCAGAAAAATGTATCAGAAAATAAAAGACAATACAGAAAAGTGTGACAATAATGGAGATTTGTAACAGGCTGCTCACCTCTCATCTTTATGATTAACCTACATATCCAGAAAAAGAAACTATGAGTTGTATGTACTTTCTGTGATCTCATGATTTTTCTAACTTACAAATAATGTTCAATAATAACTCCTTCTACTGTGGGTGATGTACCACCTTCTGCTAAGCTTATTGTCATATTTTATTACATATAATGAAAGTCTGGCTCTTCTTGCCTGGGATCTCACAGTAGCTATGTTGTTAGTACAGCTCTCAAATCACATGTATACCAAGTACTTCTCATGTTTCTGACCTACAGAGCTTCATAAAAAAGTTCTTGCATGAGACTGGAGAAGTGTATTTCTAGTCCCCATGCATTCAAGAAATATTAACAGATGTCCCAAGCAAGGCCGTGAGGATGAGACCCAAAGAGCTTAAATGAGGAGAAGAGAGTCAGGTACATCTAGAGAACGCAGTGAGACGTACTAGGAAGACATTCATTTATCTCTAAGAAGCCAGCAGAGTGGGAGGAAACCAAACCTACATATTTGTTTGCCGTGTCAATAGTCCAGCCACCCGGTACTGGAAAGAGAGGGCGCAGCTCCTGCCCTGACCGGGAGCGCCCCATTTCCCCGGTACATCGTGCGGCTGGTGCCACCTAGCGAGCAGGGACACCCCCCCCCGCACC
>NW_010308932.1:0-30466 GCF_000700745.2 Antrostomus carolinensis
GGCGCTGCAGGGCGGGCGGGCCGCTGGCTCAGGGGCTGGACCCTTTGAAAACCAAACAGCACCCTACCCCAAAAAACCCGAACCCCAGCCCTTTGCTTCTTCCTCAGCACAGGCACAATCTTTCCCTGCAGCCGCGCCCTGCCTGGCGAACCCGCGGGCAGCTCCGGCCCGTTTTCCTCAGGGCTGCCGCCTGCCTTTGAGACCTGCCGGATTAGCACGGCTGGCAAAATCATCCCGAAGCGAACCAGGCAGGTGCTCGGTTTGTGACAGTCTCAGCTGCAAACTTTCTGGCCCTGCGGCAGCAGAGCAGCCTCAGTCCTCGCTGAGGTCTGATTGCGGCATTAAATGTACTCTTTTTTGCAATGAGGTCTTTTCCAGAGGAATGACCCCACCGTAAATATATCAATTAGAATGTTGTGTGCGTGCCTGAAAACCACAGCACAGAGCACTGAGGAGAAATACTCTGCGTTGGAATATCTTCTGCTGCACGAGTCAGCTATCCCGATAATGGATCCTTATAAGTATGTAGGACAAATAGCTGTATGAACCATCTGGGACTCGCTCAGCAGTGGGGAAAAGACTGCTAGACTTGCAAGATCAGCACACGAGAGTGACTGCTGATCAGTCTCTCTTGCTTTGCAGAGAAAACAAAGGCTTTATCAGTTAAGCTATTAATAGTTTGCACCTAGTCCAGGTGTTGCAAAATGTATTTATTGCCCCAGACCATAAATTCAAAATTTGTTAGATATTTTTCCAGGTTGTGGTTTCATCATGGGTTTAAGCTGATCTGTATTCACTTGTTCCCACGTCTCTCATGCCAGCATTAGGGTCTGTGAAGTCCCTGGCTGAGCCACATCTGACTGAGAACTGATCAGGTATAAAACCCAGCAAAACTGTTTTCCAGATGATAATTCCTTGATTTGGCTCATCCCACAGCTGCAGGGTCACTGCTGCTGGAACAAGAGGGCACAAACAGCTGAAATCAGGTCTTTTGGGGTCAGCCTTCACTTAGGCCAGTTTACACTGATTGTTAGAGCTTAATCTAACTGTGCTGAATGCCTTTGTCACCTTAGTATTACAAATGAATGGAAGAATAGTTAAAAGCAGTGATTATTTAAATCAATTACCAAATGTGCTATTTCAGTATAAAACTAATTTGTGAATTCTTCTAACTGAAAAAATGCCTGACTTCCTGGAAAAAAAAAAAAAAAAAAAAAGATGGCAAAGAACAATAAAATAGTTAATGATTTTCTGTATCAGACAGGTGAGATTTTGTACATTGTCCCCATAAGGTTGCAATTTTCAGTTGCGTACTGGTATGTTTAACAATGGCTAACTAAATGCCCAGCTATCTAAACTCGCAGCTCCTTGCAGAACCTCTTGTGTCCCTTGCTAATTTGACTTAATCTGAAAAGCAGACCAAAGGCATTACTGTTTGGAAACACGTAATATAACTTGCCTCTGGAAAACTAGGACTGAGTTTAACTCCAGATGAAGGAACCTGCATGTGGTTGTCAGTAGGTAGGAGCCTGCCGGAGCACCGGATGTCTGTCTTTCCAGCTAGGGAAGATGGACGGTTTGGTTCGGTTACATGCAGGAGGGAGTTGCCATCTGGGACACCCAGAGTGCAGTGACGTCCGGATGGGGCCAATGGCTGCGGCAGTGGACCTTCAGGGTCTGTGTCCCTTGCCATGTGGGGCTTATATAGCAGACCTAGAAACCTGTGCTCATGTAGTTGAATTCTTTCACTACCGCATGGCCAGCCTTGTTCAGCTGGCTGCCCACCAGCAGCAGTTTCAGCTGCCCGCATATGAATACCTAGTGCTGTTCAAGAGGCTTTCAAGAGCCTTTCAAGCACCCAGGACACCTGCATGGGGTTGGAAGATGTGACACAGGACTTCTAGGAAATCTCTCTCTACTCCTGGAGCAGCAATGCGAAGGTAGGTGAGATTTCAGGCTGTGCTGGATGCCTGTGTTGAGGCAGTGGAGGCGACTCCCAGAGCTGTCTTTCCCTCCATTCACAAGCTACGATGAGAATACCATTGTGCTGGACTGCGTTTTGACATTGCAGCTCATATTCAGAGACCTCTTGCATTGCATTTGTGGTGTAAGATGCTTCTTGGTGAGAGCCAGGGCATCACAACCTATTTGTTAGGAAATGGCAATCAGTAGGTGACGTTAATCACACAGTAATGATCAGCACATAAATTAGTTGCTGCTTTGCCAGGGTTGAAAATACCAGGCCTTGCTAGGCTCTGATTCTGCTGTCCTGCACTCCAGGGTAATACCCTGACTTGAGCAAGGCCATTACACTGAATAATGAGGTCCAATTAGAGATGTCACAGAACTCACCTCCTAGCAGACTTTTGGCTGGGAAGGCCAGTCTGTGAGCCAAACCACCCTCTCCCTGCAAAGGTCAACACATGTCCCCAGTGACCTGTAATTTCTTCTTGACTGATGGTACTTCCAAAAATATTTCAACAGCTGGAAGAGCTGAAGATCTGGCCATGAAAACTTTCCTGAGAGTGTTGCCTTCTGGAAGCAATAAAGATGGACTAAAAGTAATGCAAGTGCTCTGCTCTCTTTAACAAGTTGCTCTTTCCAAATAATTGAGCCTGTTACTTGCTGTCTTCATTTTGGAATGAGGTGGTTCCCACTAAAGACTATTTATGTAAGGCACTGAAACATTGAAAAAACCCTACTGATTCACAAAGATGAAGGAACAGAACTAATGCAGTGATGAAGATGAGCAGTGTTATCTGCTGTGCTCTGAACTCCTCTCTCCGAGGCAGGCTAGTGCGACACACAGATCCAGGTCGCCTTTGGCAGGAGATGTAATTAAAGTACATAGTGTTGAAAAAAGAAGAGGCGGGGACTAGTTAGCAGAAATACACCTTTACCAGGGAAGGCTAATGATTAGCCCACAAATGAATCAAAGCAGGTACAAGTCAACTATGAACCAATAAACTGAGATGAAAGCCCTTAGGAGAGAAACTGGCCAAACAGAATTGATTGGTGTGTATGATTCAAATGTGCTGACAAGCACATTTTTTGTGTTACAAAATCTCTTAACAAAGCAAAGCCCAAAGCTTCTGAAATTTAGTTAGCACACTTTTCTGATACTTTCTGCCCTTTGCAAAGTGCCTTAAAGGCCAATCATGGGACACTCACTTCACCTTATTATAAAACAGAAATATTGATTGTATTTCTGCTAGTTTATTGATCACCTTGTTTCAGACCTTCTTTTCATGGAGATGAAGCAGAGGGAGAGGGAAGGCATCGTACTGGTGCACAAAACACAAACAGGGAGAGGAACTGGGAGGTCTTGTGCAGCGATATTCAATGTAGGAACATGGTTCCTGAGCATGACCTGCTCACTTAGCAGTGATGACACATGGGAGCACTTATGCAGCCTCCTGTGGCAGCAGAGTTGCTTGGAAATTAGCAGTCACCCCTGACACAGCTCTGAAGGAGCAGAACTACCCATTTTGAAAGCAGCTCCAATTATCACAGGCACCTTCAAAGCTCCAGTCACAGAGACCATTCAAGTATATCATTATTTACATGCCATGGGAGGTTCCAGCCAAGGCCAGGGGACTGGGCTGCCGCAGTGTCAACCACAGCATGAGCTATGCCTTGCCTTCCTTCATTCTCAGTTGCCTGGGATGATAATTAGTGGCAATGAATTGTATTCACCTTTAATTACAGGTTTATTTTTTGGGTAGCAGAATTAACAGTAATTCCAATACTGCAATTAAGTCCTGAATCATTCATTCAAAAAATTGTTTATTTCTCATTCAATATAAAACCTTTTTTCCAAACTTAGGGACTTTGAAATTCAGGGGTTTTTTCCCGTGAACCTTTTTTTACAGCTTTAGCCTTTTTTTTTGTCTCTACTAGCCCTGGTCTATATAGACACACATACACAGTTTGCTCAACAGGATCTAGAGAGAGTATTTTATGCTGGAGAAAAAAAGATAAGCTCAATGTATCAGATAAAAGGTGTCCTTCATACCTAACGTTTTAGGACTTGGAGCTCAGCAGCAGAAAAGATTATGAGCAGGCACTACTTCAGTGTTATTAATAAGGGGATCCCCACTCGATGAAAGAAGACATCACTAGGACTGAAAATGAAGACTAAAATATAAGGAGAAAATCCATTAGGACGAGGAGTTAAACTGTTGTGGAAGATGGAGAGGAAATCATAAGTGGTCTGAAGATTTTCTGTAGGAATTGATTGCCTTATGCTGACTACATTTACGCTTTTGAGTTTAGCTGAGCATATTTGTGTTGTAAACACACATCTCCCAGCTGCTTCAGTTTGATGGCTGCAGGCTGACCTCTTCTTTGCACTTGTTCTTGTAGTGGTGAAGTTGATCAGTAGTGTAATACTTTACACAGGGTGCTGTGAATTCAGATTTCTGAATCCTCTCATGACAAAGGGACACTGTCAGTGTCAGATTTGCTGAATTGAAAAGTGTAGGGAGATGGGTGTCATCCCAGGTGCTCTTTGATGGAAAATAGTGCTGGAGCACTGATGCATATGAATGTAGATACTGCTGGGGATCACAAAGACCTGATTGTGGTGCTTGGTTTTATCTGTCCTAGCACATGCTCAGCCTTGATCACACCCACCTGGATCCTTGTTAACGGGCCTGAATTTGTTTTCGTTTCTGATTTTGAAATTCCTGCAGTGCTGGGTGGAAGATGGAAGCCAACACCACTGGCACCTGACAAGCCAAGGGAAGAACAGGCATGGGGAAACGCAGGCAGGAGAGCTTGAAGTCCCTCTTCCACGCTCTCTCACAGCCCAGCAGGGAAGACGCTGCCTGATGTTTAATCTTGCCACCAACTCCAGCAAGCTCAGCAGTAGAGCTGAGGTGCTGACTGGGAAGAACTGAGCTGTGCTGGGTGGGGATGACACTGGTGGAGCACAAAAGGAATGAAGAGGGCTGTGTGTCTAATATTACATTGGACTGACTTAGTTCATCTCCAAAAGTGGCTGAATGCTTCTTGGTACTGCTCACTATTTGTGCTGTGTGGGGAGCTGCATAGTCACTCTGTGCTTTCCCTCTTGTGACTGGGTAATAAATGTTTATGAGAAGAGAATAACAAATGGTGAAGCATTTCATTTCAGGCATGAATTCTTAGATGAATGATCATTCATGCTAAAATTAGCAATGCTCACAAGGACAAAACAAATCTGCAGGGATTTTCCAAATAGCTTCCAATAAAAAAGGTCATGAACTGGAATAAGCCAAACTTTGCACTTTTATGTGTTTTTTTTTTTTTTTTCTGTCACACAACCTTACTACCCTAAAATGATTTATGCACTAAATGATTTACCACTTTCTTACAAAAATGGTTTATAGTTTGTATAGCAGTACTATTCCAGGTATTAAAATGTGGGGCTCAGCCTACATGTGCTTCTGATATGGAATTCATAAATAGCATTTATTGCATCTAGGATAGCAGAGTTACATTGTTTTGGAAATGTTAGGGCATTATATTAGGCAGAGGACCCTCTGGTAGTTCCTGGAGGCAGTCTTGCCCTCCAGGCTGGCTCTATTATCCACGCTCCCATTATCTTCAGTGGAGTAGCAGCTGAAGGAGACCATGCAGCATGTCCCAAGGCCACGTGAGGGTCATCGCTTCACAGCACTAAAGCAGTTAAGTATTCATTTATAGCCCACTTAAACCATAAGTATCCCCAGATCAGACATATAACATTTTTAGCAGGATACTGTATTCCTCTCCATAGATTATGCTCTTTGCTTTTAAATACCTTAGGCTGCATTTTCAGACAGCATCAAATTGTCCTGTAAAACTGTAAGGATGTGAGTACACTTACACACACCTCTTTGCACACCCACAGAAACACACACAGGCATTTTTCCTTGTGTAAACAGGATGGTTTTGCAAATAGGATCCAAATCAGCCTCTGGTGAGTCTGGTCTCTCCTTGCTGCAGAGGGCGCCCAAGGTGGATGCTGCTCCTGCCTCAGGTGCCTCAGCTGACTGCCTGAAGTTACGTACCAAGAGTTTAGGCTTCAAAGCACACCAAAATAACTTACAAGCAGAGTGCAGTGAGTCTGAGGCCTTGCAGAACGAGTGCTCAGGAACACCTTTGCAGGCTGCTGCACAGAGCAGAGAGGAGAGCGAGCCATGGATTTTATTAGTTGGGAATTTTCCTCCTCGATGTTTGAGCCCCATGGAAACCATGCCAGCTTCATCCAGAGGGTCTACGATCACTGCAGGATAATGCCTTGGCACCCACTGCTGTTTGAAGATAAAAACATTGTCCTGGGTTTGGAAATGTATATGTGTGTATATCATCCTGCAGGAGCACCGAGGAACCAAGGCATCTGCAACCCAATGCCTCTTGGCAACGAGCCTGACAGATTTTTGTAGCTTGAGAGGAGCATATATTCAGATGTGATATTTTAAGAGTCAGTCTTTCCTAAGGACAGCGCTGACATTAACCTCTTGCCTGCAGACAACTCGCCCAATCTTGTAGCTGAATTTAGCCCCAATGCCCAGTGTCCTGCTCACTCTGACGTACTTGTCTATATTAACACTAGGAACCTGCCTGTGTTAAAATACACCTGCCTCTGTGTGACAGCCCATTTAGTGAAAATGCTCCACAAAAGACACCTTATTAAGGAAGATCTGGTCAAAGCGTATGTGAGAAAGGCAGCTCTCCTTGCATGAAGCTGAACTTTTCTACCTGTTTGCCATGATCTGATACAGCTAGCTCATCTTTAGAGCACATCTCCATGCTTCTCTCTTTAAATCCCAAATTTCATAGATGAAATCCAGCACAAGTTCTTTGGCTTCTGGTTCCAGGCATGAGGTGTGAAGACTTTTTGCAGACTCTTGTGTAATGCCACCAAAACCCTTTGGTTGTGCAGTCGTGCCTGCAGCTACTAAGCTCTCAACTCCCTGGGGCAAAGGGTGATAGAGGTGCAAGGTTGAACAGGGTTTGAAGGGATGTCTCACTGTCCCAGAGGTGCAGCTCTGTGCTAAACTCCTCTGCAGAGGACACATCACTGCTTCAGAGCCAGTGGAAGTGGGACAATAAAGTCTGTGGCCAAATGGGAGAAAATGATGGGAAAAGTAAAAGCAGTAATGCAAAAACCGTAGTTACTTTGGCTAAAAGTGTGCTTTGTCTGACACTGATGGTGCCTTTTCTCTGGACTAGAGAGTGTTTAAGGGATGGGATTACAGCCTAGATAAAACTGAAACATCCTAGCTCGAATTTCGAGCCTACAGAAAGGGTATTAACACTTTGAGTGCCTGCTCCAACATGATGCCTCACTTCAGGAAAACGTCAAGGGCGTATTCTTGTGGCCAGTCCTCTTGCTACAACATGGTCCCTTTAAATTGTCATTTAGCATAATGTCTTAATCTGTCCATTTTGTATTTGTTTAACTGGATTATAGTGAAGAGCAGAGACAGGCAGAAGATAAACTGTAAAAGACTGAACAAGACACCTTTTCTTCTGGTGGCCAGTTTCCTCAGATAACCCCGCTGAATCATTTGCTCAGGATTGTTTTCAAAGCAGCACGGACTACTCAAAATAAATTGGACCTCATAAGTCCTTTTGCCCTTCATATCTTTGCAGAGTTTTCACATGTTACTCATTTTGATTCTTCTGCTTTCGGTTTCAGTGTAAATTATAATCATGAGGAATACATGAAGTGGTTCACAGGGGTCAGCATATTAATGGGTGTTACATTACTGTGCTACTGTGTGTTAAGAACCTCAGATGAAGAGGCGGAGCATACAAAATCTTGTTTCACCTAAAGTAGAACTGTGAGTTTAAACTCAGAAAAATCCATCAGATTACGGTAGCGTGAGCACTCACAATGATGTTGCTGTAGTAGGAGTGGCTGCAACCTTTTCTGAAAGCTTTATTTACAGATTGTCTCTCTGGAAAAGCTGTTTGGGAGATAAACATCCTACAGTTTGAGATTTTGTTAATTTATTTTTGAAGTTGAGAAATATTCAAGCACTCCTCCTTGTTCCCCCACGAAGAAATGTGAATAAAATATCTCCTCACTGAGTTTAATTCTGAACATAGAGCAACAGCCACAGGATGTTTTGGATGTCAAAAGTAAGTAGATGAAGTCGAAGAAGGAAGTTCATCAAGGCCACAGTAAACTCAAGAAGACTGGAGCCACTGGTGATGGCAGACCATCCAGAGGGAAGGCTGTACCCCTCTCCTCTCCCGTCGCTAGCATAGTTCCTTACACAGCCCTTACTGGCCACTACTGGAATCAGCATTGCAGATACAGGGAGCTTTTGGTCTGTGCTGACACACTGTTCCCACAGGCTTTAGTTAGGGTACAGGCAGAGTAAAAAGGAGGTATGAAGCAAAACTGGAGCGATGAGAAGAGGATGTTCCTGAGAAGAGCTCTGTGTTTCTGCATGGGCAGAGCTGCTGCTTGTTAGTTGCAGTCTCGGGAACATGTACAAGCGAGCCTACGGCTCTTATTCTCTTGCAGATCTTATAGGTTTTTCACAATATGCCTTTTTGTAAGACTGGTAATAACTACCAAGGAATAGTGAGAATTATGCAACAGTGGAAGTGACAGCCAGACACCCACCTGATGAGGAAAACACATCTGAATTAGTGTCCTTTTGATTAAATCTAGTACGTACTCAGTAAATTTTGTTTGAATTGTATGGTCAAAAAGATGTGAGAAATCAGCCTGTTTCCAACTGTCAGACATGAACTTCTCCTAAACCATGCATTTTTCATCAGCACGCAAAATCACTAATTGATTAGTTAATTCATAGGAACTGAAAACATGTTTTGATAAATATACAGCTTCGTCTTTGACTTTTCTGGGGTTTGCAGTTGTCCTTAAAACATTTAATGCCTCACAAATAATGCAAGCTTGCTGATATTTTCTCCTTTCTCTTTCATATAACAAGAAAGATTGCTACATAATTTATCTTCCCTTTTCATGCCTGTTTCCTAGCGCACACTTCCTTGATGAGCTGAAAAGCCTGATTCCTGACCTAGCATCACTTCAAACCTTTCTTAACATGACCCGTGCTGTAGAGTGTTCTGAACTCAACTTTGTTGACTTTGTTTTCCACTTCCCCATTTGTTATATTACTTAAGTCTGACCCAGATTGTTTATGTTTATATTTTCATTGGCTTTTGTGCACAAGATGTAAAACACCTTGTGAGCCATATGTTCACTTCTACCAGCTTTATGCCAAAGCCATACAATCACACGCTTGCACATGCACATACAAGTCCAGTGTTGAGCCAAAATAATATCATCCTTAATAATGGCTGAATTTCCCAAAGCTGGCCACTGTACTCTTTTCTAGTCAATTATTAAACAGTTTAATTTTGAAGAAAAGGGTTCACATTTCAAATGCTACCTTTCTGAACTAACTCAATAAATTTTTGATCAGGTATATGTTTTATAAGAGAACAGGCTTTCAAAGATGAGTGTGAATTGCATTCATGTTTTTTACTGGGTCTGTTTTTCCCACCCAGAGCAGGTGTCCAGCATTCACTTTCTGTTTCACCTTAATCTGCATTTTGTAGTTGTAACAAAAATACATCTGAGAGCCTTGCCAATTTATTTTAAAGCCCTATTCCTGGGATGTACCTGCTGAGCCCTCCGTGCTCCCTGAGTTAGCTGTTTATAGTGGCGTTCAACTTTAAATGCAAGTAAATAAATTCTGGCAACCAATCCTCCTTGGCATCGGGAAAGACCCCAAGGCCAAACGCACACTGGAAATCTCACAGCTGCCGCAAGCTGGAGCTTGTGCAGGAGGTGATGAGCAGCTCCAGCAAGCTGGGGGTGCCAAGGGAAGTGGGGTCAGCAGCCTCCTGGGTGGCAGGGACACTTCTGTCCTCTGCTCATCGACCACTGATGGACTGCAAGGACAGCAGCTTAGCTCGAAACAGCTTGTCCACGGCGTGTGGAGATGCTGAACCCCCCAGGCCAAGCAGCATCAGTAGGAAGCTGCTGGCAAGGCTCCCCTCCATCCCACAGACACACTCACTGCCGGGGTGTTTGTGCCATTCGTAGCTCTCCATCGATGCTTTCTGCCTGCAAGGTCACGCGTGGGCACGCTCAGAGCCCCAGAGCTCAGCGTCGCAGGAAGACCTGGCATCATACCTCTGCATGTACTCTGCGTTGGAGTAACTGTGGATAATTTGCAAAGTTCCCCTGGAACAGAAAGCCTTAAAATAATCTCCTCAATTCTCAGAAGAATTTGAAATTATTTCAAGTTGAAATTTTCCTTTTGAAAAACATCTATATAGACATGTCATGTTATATACTTTTTTATCTTCTAATAAAGTTTTCATATATTATGTGTCAGTAGATAGGTTCTATTACTGTATAATACACTTTTTTTTTTTTTGTAAAATCATTATCGACAACTTCTGCTTAGTTCTGAGTGGAATGTTTTATTTTATTTTATTTTCACAAAAGGCCGATAACCGTATCCTGGGCTGCATCAAGAGAAGTGTGGCCAGCAGGTCGTGGGAGGTGATTCTCCCCCTCTACTTCACTCTCGTAAGGTCCCTCCTGGAGTGCTGTGTCCAGTTCTGGAGCCCCCAACACAAGAGAGACATGGACCTGTTAGAACGAGTCCAGAGGAGGCCACGAGGATGATCCGAGGGCTGGAGCACCTCTCCTATGAGGACAGGCTGAGAGAGTTGGGGCTGTTCAGCCTGGAAAAGAGAAGGCTCCGGGGTGATCTTATAGCGGCCTCCCAGTACCTGAAGGGGCCTACAAGAAAGCTGGGGAGGGACTTTTCATAAGGGCAGTTAATGACAGAACAAGGGGAAATGGGTTTAAGCTGAAAGAGGGCAGGTTTAGATTAGATATTAGGAAGAAATTCTTCACTGTGAGGGTGGTCAGACACTGGAACAGGTTGCCCAGAGAAGCTGTGGATGCCCCCTCCCTGGAAGTGTTCAAGGCCAGGCTGGATGAGGCTTTGAGCAACCTGGTCTAGTGGAAGGTGTCCCTGCTGATGGCAGGGGGGGTGGAACTAGATGATCTTTAAGGTCCCTTCCAACCCCAACCATTCTATGATTCTAAATGTTTTGTGCTTGTTATAGCTAAACAACTGTTTTAAAGAAAGAATGAAAAAAACATTCTTACTTTATATTTCAAATTGTCCTAGATTTTCCAAGTTGTCTCTATGTGTGGGAAAACACTATGTTATGGAAAGTAGATTGTTTTAATACATATTAAGCAGCAGCTGATTATAATGATTTTAAAATACTTAAAGTCAGCAGTAAATTAGCCAGGTATTTTGACTTAGTTATTGTGTCATAACAGAATGTTGGATTATGCACTAGTAATTCTGCTATCACAAAAAAATACAGAAATGGCAAAAAATAATATAAAAAGACTTACATTTGTCTGGAATGTGAGAAGCCACAAGAGCATACAAATGTTTTAAAACTATATTTATTTTTTTCTTTAAATTAATTTTCATTTTAAAACCCCTATTATGTTATTGGGAAATATTTTCAGGATTCCTGTGATTTTGTGAATAAAACAATAAACAATACTTTTGTCAAAATAGCTTTTTCCCAGCAGGCAGTCAGACTGGTTTTCCCCATGGGTGCCCAGGAGGGCTTGAGCGCTACCTGGCTCAGCCGAATGTCCTGGCTGGTAGGACCTGCTGGCAGAGGCAGCCCGTTACCCACCACACTCCAACAGAGCCCATACCTGCCCCGCAAAACACTGAAGTGCTCCCTGAGGCGGGACCTTGGTTTTGTGAAGATGGTTACAGGCAATGGGTGGAAAGTCCAGAAGGGAGCAGAATATCATAAATCTGGAGAGAGGAGTGGAAGGTGAAGAGAGATTTGTGGGTTTCAGATACAATAAAAGACATAATATAGTGATATTAAAGGCTGACATGGGACAGTCATTCCCCTCTGCCAGAGACAGGCAAAGCTGAGTCATTTATCAGTGTGCGCATTAACGGAAAAGAATTTATTTCAGATGGGCACGTTTCCACCTGTGCTGAGTGCCTGGTACTGAGACCATAGCAATGCCCACCAACTGCACCCAGCGATACATAGCAGGCCAGGCAGATACACACTGTGACAGCACAGCTAATGCACCATGGACCCTACTTAAAATACATCTTTAATGTACACCTTCAGAAAATGTGCAAGGAGTAGAGCAGCCAAAACCCAACAGGTCAGGATTTATATGAGCCATGTTTCTTGGTTGTACTGATCTTCTGGTGATTGCCATGTTTGTATTACTTACCTCTGAAAGCCCTAAAATTTGCCAGACTTTAGACTGCTGTCACAGCAAACGTTGAGAGCGTGCCATGGGAGAACTTTGGCTCCAGTCCTGCTGATGCACTTAAAGCCCTCCTTCCAAAACGGGCCTTTGAGATGGCAGGCACAAGCTGGAGGTGGACACAGGTTATTTTTAAGATAAGGATCAGATCAGCCTGAGTTCTGGGAACGTGAAGTGGGCTGAGAGCCTCCTTCTCCTGTCTTTGGCCGTACATGAACTGCAGCTCAGCAAAACCCAAACCCCAGGAACATGATCAACAGGGTACAGTGGTGACTGATACCTACAGATGCACATTCCTTCTCAGTACGAACGGCTTTTAAAGTTTTTTTGCTAGCTGTGTAAACACAGGCACTGAGCACACTGGGATATTAAACTGCTGATGAGCATAGTATCAGCACAGGATTTATTCCACATTTCTGCCTCCAACACACCCACACTGTACATTTATAATACTCCTTTCCACAGAGATTTTTCTCTGTCAGTAGCTAAAAGCTCTTCACAAGTTCTACCAACTGTCATTTTCATCAATAATCCAGTTACCTGAAAAAAGTGTATGTTTCAGCCATGTTTTCCCTTATCTTTTATTTCTTGAAGTTACAGGACCATAGAGCTAATATCCTGAACTTGTTGCATTTCTGACTTGGTAAACACTAGGAAAGTGAAGGCTGTAGATCTCATTTCTGTTATGGAACTGTTTCTCATTCAGAAGTGTGGAATAACAGCCTGTCAATGCCATTTCTCTTGTAAAATCATGTGTCCAACAAGATCCACCTTTATTCTTAGGCTGTCATTTCTTCACTCTGCAGCAAGCCACAGTATAAAAGTAGCTGTAGATAAGATGTGGTATATGGTACTCACCTCAAAGGTAGAAGAGCTGTGCAATGGTTGTCCATCATAAGCGGAAAGTCCATTCTCAGGGATGTGTGGGATGGTGTTTAGCCAGCACTCCTCCTGGATGTCCTCCCAGCTGGCTCTCCCAGAGGTGCCAACCCAGCAGCAAGGAGCAGGGCAGCAGTGCTGGCAGCATACCTGATGCCTGCCTCCAGGCATCACTGGGAGAATGAGACAGCACAGACAGCTACTGCTACTGGACCCTGAGAAATAAATCCATTTTGAAAGCACTTATAACCACCAGCAATCAGGAAAGAACAGATTTTTAGCAGGTAGATTAGTCCACTCAAGGCAGCCAACACTTCCAGCCCCATGGGCATTTGTAGCCAGGCTGTATTTTTCTTTTACATTGCAGTCATCAGTGAAGAAAAACACAAAACACACATATTCCTCTGCAAGTGATGTGTGCAATTCCTTTCTCAGTGCAATGAGAAGAGTAATGCAGCACCTGTGGCTATTCATGGCTGCAGGAGACTAATTAACCTCAGTGATTAACTGTTCTGCTTTGACATCTAGGCTGCTCTTTGCTGCAGTCAGTCAGCATAACATAAAAAGTCTGTAAGGTCTGCTTAGAAATGCCCCCTTTTTGCTGTACTTAAAAGGATAAAGGTGCTTTCTGACACATCACCAAGCAAAAGAGTTTTCAGAGACTTTCCTCTGCAGCACTGGAAGTGCCAGGCTTCTCAGTTTCCCTCTCAGCTACATTAACTGGCCATTTTTTCTCAATTAGGGAGAAGAAATCAGTTGGCATAGTCTGTTCCCTGTGCAACGGACTGAGAAATATCACATTATTTATTCTGGATTAACTGAATGAGGCTGGAAAGATTCATTTCTTCTCAGTCTGCTTTGACAACGTAATTTCTTATGTGGGGTTTAATTCTACAAGCTAGAATTAAGCTAGAAAAATGCAGGGCATCAGAAACCGTCTGCAAGCGAGTTCAGTGCTCGTGAAGGACTCAGCACCTTGGAGCCCTGTAGGTCCTGTGCTGGCACTTTGCACAAGACTAGTGAGCTGCTGGACCAGTAAGCTTGGGACAGTGGGATGTGAGCCATACCTCCTTGTTTTGTGAGTCGGCGAGCATTATTCCCATATTATACTTTTTATGGGTCTTCCTGTGATTATTGCCACCTATAGCTCCAGGTAGCAGAGATTTCAGTGATGCAGAGACCTATCTACCAGTTACGCACTGAATTAAATGCCAGTCTAAACCTCCATTAGTCCAAAGCGATTCATCAATGGCTGAAGTGGTAGACCTTCGGGAGTCTCCTAGTTCAGGAGACCTGGCTAATGTTTGGAGCCCTGCCCTCAGGCTGGCTCATTTTCATACCTGTCTGCTTGTCTCTGTCTTTTGTATTGACTGTTAAAATGCTGGGGACAGGACCATCCCTGGGAAGGGTCTGTAAAGCACCTGGTACACCGTCCTCCTCTTCCTCCTACACCACCACCACCACCACCATCTCCTCCTCCTAAGCTCAGTTGTGTACATCTGTATGCTTCCACCATGCATAATCATGAAAATAGTCCTTCATATATTGCAGGTGCAGCAGAGGAGAAAGTTTGGGCAATTTTTTTTCTCTGACTTTACTTACTCAATCTATTTTAAGGTGTAACATTGGTGCAGGAAAGTCATGCTCATGACTGAGAACTGCACTCTACATAACCTTACTTTGATAATTTCCTAATTCCTTCATGTTTTGCTCAAAAATATTGAGCAAAAATATTGAGCTTAAAAATATTGCATCTTTGTTCATTATACTTGGATTTCCTGCCACCTATTGCAGTTGAAGCTAATCCAGGCTAAGTGCTTTGTGCCAAATTTTGCATGGATTTAGATAGCAAAAAATCAAGTGACTTTCAAATGGTGTAGGATTCACTTCACAATCTCTTTTAAAATTTGGTCTATTTAGGTAATATTACAAGGTGTACTACAAGAGTGTTTGCAGTTACTAGGATCAGACACATCTCAGGCAAGTGCTGAACTTTGCATACTGCTTTTCCATTTCCTTATTTTTTCCCTATCTTAAAATATCTTCTTACTAAAAAGAAAAAGCTGTGTGGGACCCTGCTAGATCACCTGGCCATCCCTGCAGGCCCAAGTCAACTCACCTCTGTGTAAACCATTGCTGACACATGCTCATCTGACTTTGCACCACTTCTTATAGAATTGCTTCCTACTTTTCCAGACCGTTTCTCCCATTTGTTTTGCTCATATTGAAGTCAAAGACTTGCCTTCAAAGTGCTTTCAGCTCCTTCTGGCTCCGCACCTGCTATCCATTAGAACACCTTCTCCATTTTACAGCATCTCAAGCCCTGTAGAAAATACTGATATGCCCTGGACCTTGGACAGACCTCTGGACTCTCATTTGATACGTTTTTCTGGCTTGACACTAAACCTCTGATAATTATTTCTTGAGAGTGGATTTTCAATAATTAGGGCAGCAACCTTCCAGCTGCTCCAAGAACATGTTACTGTAGCCTGCTTCTAAAAATGTCATGGGAAATACAGGGTCAAAACCCCTAATACACTCGTGTTATCCAACATCTTTTGCTTTTCTCTTTTCCATCAGGCTTTTAGTGGTGTCTGGGAGGAAAATAAGGTCATACTGGCATGTTTAGATATTGAGAAATGCTTATCAGTTGTGGCTTCTTGGTGCTTATAGATAGTTTGTTTCTCAGTTTGCTCCGGAAATTAAATTTACGTTGGTAGATCTATTGCTTACTCAGCTTTCCTTTCAACTTTTTAAGTCTATAGAATAAGTCTGCTGCTTTCCAGTTTCAACAATCTATTCTGTCCACCGCAACTTTTCAATGATAAATGTTAATTCCTCTGAAACTGCCTTCCACCTTTCTGTTTTGGGTCTCGCAGAAAGTGGTGTGAGAAGTTCCTGCCTCCCACCCCCACTGCACCTCAAGCCTCCCTATCTCTCTCCATCCTGTCTCTTTGTCACTTTTTCTTGCCCTGAAACTGCCACTTACCCCCGATCCCCATCTCTGTAAGTACAATTGTTGCTGTACTGGAATTTTGCCAATTCAAAAATAACACTTGCTCTTCATCTTTGAAGGATTATTTCAACCTGAGGTATATCAGCAGTCCAGTTTGGAGGTCGCACCTAAGGGAAGGCTGAACTGCAGCACAGGGCACAGAGATGAGTACCCAAGACATTTTGCCACCAGGCAGCTTCAAAACTGGGCTAAGGTGTTGTGGAAACGCAGCCTCTTCCAGCATGCTGAGTGCTCAGAGGAGAACATCATTAGGACGAGACTATCTCAAATCAGCTAATTTAGCTAAGCCCACTCTTCTTTTTAGACCTGAGTGCTTCCTCTTTTCTCTGATGCTGGTTTTATTAATCTTCAGATCACAATTAGTAAAGACTGATGGATATTTTAAATGTTTACTTTATTCTTGCTGCTCTCTGCTGCAGATTAGCTGCCTGTTGGTTGATGAACCCAAACTTCTAACTGTCCCCTAGCCACCACACAGCTTACAAATTGTTTTGTTCTTAGCTGTTATTTCTCTTGCAAGCTGAATTTTTGGACTTAACATTTTTTGTCCTTCACACTTTTTGTCCTTCCTTGTCTTCATCCTTCATAACTTGACTGAGTTTCTCCTTTTTGAGCAACTTCCCTGTCAAATATCCCCAGGGAAGCTCTGAAGGGGACCCAAGACACTCCAGTGAATGAAAACTAATGGACCACATTCTCTATGTAATGTTTCAACAGATTAGGATAAATGTTGCCCTGGCTCCCCTGGACAAATAAACTTAGTGTACTCCTCTCCTGATCTGCTGAAGGACTGAAAAGGAGTCCAAATCTACCAGTGAACCTGCCTCCAAGTTTACAACCCTACCTGCAATTATAGTTAAAACATATTTAGGAGGAAGGAGTGAGTGGGTTGTCTTTTATAGAAAAAAACAGGATTTGGTGCTGGGAGGGCAGCATCTCCAGGAGAGAAAGGAGTCGTCTATTCCTCCAGTCCTGGTCCCTTGCCAAGAAGAACACCTGAATATCTAACGAAGGCTGGCAGGATGACTGCCAGGCCAGTACAGCCTCTGAGGCTATTAAAAAACAACTGGGTGTGAAAAGATAACCCTGTAATGCTGCCAAGTTCAGCGAGACCTGTGGCATGATGAACTTCCCAGTCAGTAATCTATAAATTATTTTAGAGCTGCCTGTGTCAGCTTTTCCCTCTTTTCCAGCATAGCGAGCCATTACAGATGAGAAAATGAATAACCAGCTTGTCTCTTTCTTACCCTTTCTTTCATTCTAGGACCAGTGAAAATGTACTGAAGGTCTTGTGAGATCTAGGCACTGTGCTAGTCCCTGTCTGGTGCAAACTGTTGCAGTTTGTGCTGGCATCAAAGGCGCTGCCTCGGTTTACAGAGAATTTGATCCTCTGGAACTTAGGACAATGGTGTCAGCCCCAAGGGAGCACCAGTCCCGCACAGGCTGCAGGGAGCCAGCAACTCTGACAGATGCAGACTGTTTCTATCAGCAATGCTGGAGTGTCTCTGTATTTGAGCCCTGGCAGAGCAAGCTCTGGGCTGGCTTGTTTGTTAGGTGCAAAACCACGTTTGATACTCCCACTGCACTGCGCTGTACCTGGGCTGATATGCCTCCCAAGGCTGATGTGCAGGAGAGAGCAATAGCTAACTTGGAGCACACAGAGCCAAGGCCGAGTGACAGTGATTAAGTCCTTCCAGACCTGAGCTGACTCCATCCAAAATCAGTTTGTAGAACACAGCGGGCTCTACAAACTGTAAAGCTTATCTACAAACTCTCTATAAACTGTCCCTGCAAAGAGCTGATTTCAGTCAGATGAATGTATTAATCTGGACTAACATGCTTCCAGATAAGTCAAATACCAAATTGATTGGACAAATATCCACACTGCTGGATCTATATCCAGTGTAGCTAGCTCATCCAGACTTGATTGTAGACTGATTTCTGAGAAACCGGAATTAACTGGACCTTAAATAAAATGAAACCCCAGCAAAATCAGAAAAGAATGAAGTCCCGCAGGTTTTTGGTCTTGTGTAAAGCATAAATATTAGTTTGTTCATTTTAGCTGCATTTTGCTTGCAAGATAATATTTTGCTTCTTAAGTCAGAACTCAATTATTTAAAAGGGGATGAATAATGCATATTTCACATTGATGGAACACATTCCATTGGGAACTTAAAAATATTTTGCAAACACTAAAGGATAAAGCCTTCCAATAGACCTCAGAAGGAGGTAAAATTAATAACTTTATAGATGGCAAACCAGAGGGACTAGTCTTGTTCTAGGACCTGCAGGAAAATCTGTGTAAAGCTGAAAACAGCACGTAAGTCTTCTCAGATTCCTGGCATTTTCTGCCTTGCTTCATGTCAACACACTACTTCTCTGTCATATTTAGATTGCTATATTATATTAAAAAAACCCTTTGTTTTTTCCCAATGATAAAGAGCTAATTCTCATTTAAACAAATCACTTTTCAATCTTTATAAATTAGGAAGCAGGCAGCATTTCCTCCAGCAGCCGCTCAGCAATTACGCCATTTGGAAATGCTACCCAGTGATTTGTGATAGTGTAATCCCTTTGGAGTATGGAAGTAGCTCCAGAGTCAGGCTTGATTAGAAATGCCCAGTTGACTGCCAGGGACACATTTCAAACAGGCTTATGCTGGATTGCTGATATAGTTGTATGCATGAATCGAACAGTCAAATATACAAATGACATGATCTGCATTTGCAAAGCTAAACTGTGCAACTCTAAACTCATTTTCTGGCCTAAAGAGTGCTGCATGCCAAGTACATAACTAGAAAAACAGTTCTTCATGTGCCCTCAGAACACTGAATGATATTAATCCATGGAGCTCATCTGTATTTGCAGACTGTCAGCTCTAAGCTTGGGGCATCATTGTACCAGGAGCATATTTTAAATGTTATGAAACTTATAACCATGAACGCTTTTGCATATCTGTAACATAAACCCATTCCAAGGACAAAGCCAGTCTTTTAAAACCTGTGCCAGAACACCTTAAAATCTCTCTGCTGATGTGAAACCAGGCTTTAAACTCCATGTTGTTTTTCTACTCTTGCTTAACATCAATCAAAGCCCAGTCAGACAGAGAAAATGACAACAGGAGCATTTTCTTGCATTACGTCTCAAAATCTTATGCATTATATAGCAATTTTTCTTCTTAGAGGAAGAAACCTGAAAGGTACTTTTAAGACTGAAAACAAAATCATCGAGGATGTGAACAGCTGAAAAGTGAAGTAGATTCCTAGTCAGACAATTGACCTAGGGATGCTGAAAATGATGTTTGTGATTTCTCTCCTGAGCTGAACTCTGCTTTCCCAAGTGCTCTCCAGCACAAATCCCACCAGAAGCCTTCCAAAAGTCTGTGTGCAGCTGGAGTAAAACCTGCTGGCCAGCCACTGAAGAATGCAGCTTGCAGAAAAGTAAACCTATTATAAGCTACTGCTCTATCCTGGCAAGCAGATACACTAGATATCCCTCTGCAGAGCTATAGAACTGATTGGATGTGTTTGGAAACGTAGTGTGAGAGGACAGTAAACTACACCAAAACCATCCCAAACAGAGGATGAGGGAGAGATGGAGACAGAAATATGAATACAATAGAAAGCAATTTAGCAATACATGTTTATCCATTTTATTTGTGCAAAGTTTACCTTTTCTTTGCCTCCATCAGTGGGATCAGTGCAACTCCACAGCATGGGAGGCAGGAAAACTGGGTGTCTGGGTGCCGCGTGAAGTGTGGTCCTGTGCTGTCCAGCAGTGACACCGAGCCAAGGAGCCTGATCAGCCTGTGCCAGCGCTTAAGCCGATCCTGTTGCCTAGTGTGAGCCTTTCTGCACAGTAAACCAACTGATTGCAAATAACTTTACACCAGCATACAGATGCCCACAAGCCCTTGAGCTGCGGCACCACTGTTGATGCTGGTACTTCCAGATGACCAGGAAGGGTCATGAACCCAAAGCCCCACCAGCTATCTTGTGGGGACAAGGGATGGCTTTTTAGAAGTAGCAGAGCTCTGCAGGTCTTATGGCAACCTCGCTGGGAAAAAAAAGGAAAAGATTTTGTTCCATGCCATAAAATAAGAGGTGCAATGCACTACTACTACTATCTGGACCACAGTGGATTGCTGGCTTATTATTAGCTTATGCTTGGTTCTAATTTCCATTTCAAGTTTTCATTTTTCACTTTGCTAAATCTACAATATTAACATGGCATCAGGCATATCCATTGGAAAAAAAAGTCTGACTCCAAGGGAAAGGATGGCAGGGCTTATAGGAGAGGGGATGGGCTTTATCTCTGTAACCTTGGTCTACAGGTATGTCAGTGCCCTGTCAACTTTACTTTCAACAGCATTATATTCATGATGAGCATCACTCATGCTAATTGCCCCAGCTATCACACTGCCTTGTCACACTCACTCATTTATAGTAATTTGTCTGGAGAGCTGACGTCTGAGTTGGCAGATATTTCAAAGAGCTGCTTTGGTTCAGTCCTCCCTCTTTAAAAATTGTGTTATTCTTGTTTAATCATTCTTGGAGGTAGGAGGCAATGGCAGGTTTTGCCCCTTGCAGGGTATACTGCATGTTTGATAGAGCAATGTGAGGGCCCTGGGCTGAGTTATTCCAGGGCAAGTCAAGTTGTTTAAAAAAATCCCCAAATTTCTGTTGTGGAAGTGAGAGAGATATTTTTAATCCATTACGATGCTCGTTATGATTACTATATGAAACAACTAATCTCTTCTGACAGGGCTTCAAACAACGTGCCATTCAGCCCAGACCTTAGTCTCGGTGAAGCTGAATGTATTTTTTCTCATGCAAATAAACTTTGTTTCTCTTTTGATTAAACTCTTCGTATTTTCATCTCAAATCCCTTCTCAGGTGTGCAATTATTTAGGGTCTTGTTTACCAAGATCCTTAGCTGAAACGAGGAATATCTTTACCAAAGGTGTTCTCCCTCTTGCCTCCACATCAGGAGGATTTTAACATGCTGACAATATCCAATATGGTCTTCCCCTTCTGAGCCATAGCAAGTTTTCCAGGGGCTATTCATAGAAGGTGGCACCAGTCCAACACCAAGGGCATTTTAAAAAAAATGCGTATTATGTAGAACATGAAAGTCACTCACCTTTGAGGAATCCAGCCCAGCCCAGCTTCCTCTCAGGTTGCTATTTGGTGATGAACAAAGGTGAAGCCCAGACTTCTCTGCCCCACAGTGAGCATTTCAGGGCCACATACTGCTTCCAGTCCTGCTCAGGCTTGAAACTTGGAGCCAAGTGTATCATTTGCACATGTCCCGAAACCATAAGAGATAAACATCTTCCTGATACTGCATAGCAGAGGCACTACTTCAGGGAGGTCTTAGAATCTCCCAAAATGAAAAAAGGAGAGTGTATTTACTCAGATTTCATGCACAGGAGAAGTGTTACTCCACCTACAAACACATCTCCACTTGGACCAGCCACTGGATGGAGAGGTATCCCGGCTGCAGGACTGGTCTTTCACACATTCTCTCACAAAGAAGAGAAGGTAATGCTGCTTTTTTCTACTGTTGCAATTTACAGCCCACTTAAATGCAAGAGGTCACCTGAGAACTCCTACACTTGGACTGGAGTGAGAACAGATGAAATAAAGATAGGAGTTTTCCTTGTAATGTGATTCATTTTTTGTTCTGTTTTGCTTTTCTTTTTTATTAGTCTACTGATTTCTCCTTTACATTTACATTCCCTTTCTTTCATCTGTTATGTGTTTCTCCTCACTCTTCCTTCCCACTTTGGTAGCAGTCCCTCTCTGGTAGTTTCCAGGTTAAAGTTTTTTTCTTTAAGCACAAACACAAATGACCACAGAGTTCTCCTGGTCTAGATGTGTACATGAAGGGTAGGCAGGAGCTGCTGCTGGTGCCTCATGGGAGCTCAGGATTTCAGCGTCCTTCTGCTTTGCTTGAGCAGGCTGTTGGTGAGGAAGAGGAGAACCAGCAGCAATTGAAGGGTGAGTGGTGGAGCTGCTGTGCTCATGGCACACTGCAGTGTGCAGTGGAGCTACTGGAGCTACACTGCAGTAGGGTCTACATGGGAAGACTTTTGGGCATGTGTGCTACCTTAGGTGCTTTAAGGTGCTTCTAATTGACATGTTCAATTAATCTAGCTTTATTTCTTCTTATTGCTCATTTTGCCTCCAATATATTCTGATAAACAAGTGAAATGACAGTGGCAGATAAAGTTATGCACCTAAATTAGACACAGCTGATCTTCCCACATACACTCACACAAGGTAACTTTCTCACCTTGCCCAGGAAGCCTTAGAAACACAAGTAAGTCTTGCTGAATCTGAGCAGTAGCAATCCAAGGGGAAAGAGAAGAACAAACCCCTCACAAACAAAACCTCTTTCTCCTGTGCACCAGGGAGAGAATTGCAGTGCTACAGAGAATTTCTCACTGCACAGCACACTGGTTTTAAGAGACTTGATGGTGGCAGTGAATGAAAAGTGCAGGTACTCAGCACTTAGATGGTATTCAGAGCAAAAAAAGCCTCTCTTCCCTGTGACTCTGTTCCCAGTGCAACACAAGGTAAGGAGAGGTTATTATACAATATACATGCATATATGTTTGGTGTGCAATGTTTTTTTTGTGTTACATTTTGTTGTTACATTACATTATGTTAAATTGTCTTACATGATGTTATGTTATCTTATGTATAAAGGGAAACCAGCGTTTCACAACACATCCCCAGCCACTGTCCAAATACAGTCAGTATTTTTTTTCTTACTATATGGACATGTGCTAGAGTAGCAACAGAAAAGTGCAATCAGGGCCAGGCCAGTTGTGTCATGCACTGTGAGCAACCACAGTAGGGGACAACCCTGCAGTTTGCTGCAAGATGTTAGGGCTTATCATTAGGGATGATGAAGGCAACAAGGAAAGGAAAGAGCAGACAGCCCAGATCTACCAGGCTTTCAATCTTGTTTTTCACCTTACAGCAAGAAATAGTAGTGCCATTGCTCATCCTGGAAGGCGTCACAGCTTCTCTTTCCACCTGAAGTCTTCCCAAGCACCTTGGTATTGCACAAGGGCACAGACAAGATGGGAGCCAGGATAAGGCCCTACCTGCAGCCGAACATAACTCTCAAAGCTGGAGTGCTGAGCACGTCAGCCCCATCTTGGCTGCACCCAGAGCAGGGCTCCATGTCACAGGGTGCATGGGGAGCCCATGGGAAGCCCAGTGGGGATGGGGCAGCACTGCCCCTTGGGCCTTGGTGCCCTGTCCTCCTCGCACAGCCCACGGCGTCAGCAAGGTGCCGCAGGTATGCTGGGTTGTGTATCAGCATGGGGAAGAGGAGGTGTGAAGGAATGACAATACTAGCCCTGCCACGCTGCGTTTTGAGGCACGTGCTGCTAGATGGGAGCACTGGAGGGGACTGCAGACCCCAGCCTGTCATGGGGCTTCACCCCTGCCAGCCCAGCCTCGCTGTTCTCAGGCTGCTGTACAATGAGCTCCAAGGCTATGACGCTGGGGGTGCCTGGGGTATTTGCCTCTAGGATGCCTCTTGAGACATTAGTGCAGGAGATCACTGGTGTAGCCCGTGGGTATGAAGTTTGCTGACACCTGCTGTCCTGCCAGCACACCACTGCTGTGCCAGGCCGGGCTTGAGCTTTGCCAGGCAGGGCTGGAGCCATCGCCCTCCTCTCCTGCCCCTCGGCTGGCAGCAGCGAGGCCAAGCAGCCAGCAAAGCACCACTGCACAGCCTGCCCTCAGCTCACAGGTGCAGCAGAGACCTTTCTTGTTTTAGTTCGCACACTTCACACCTCCAGAAATCTATTTGGCAGCTGGTATAGGCTTTTTTACAGCTCCAAAACCTCAAACTGTAACTGCTCTGAACCTATCGGCTTTAAAGGTTTGCCTGATCTCATGTCAAAACCATGTGAAAGTGCTGAGCCTTGTCAGGTCCCTCAAAACTAAAAAAAACCCTATAAACCAAACTTCTAACTCACAACTGAACAGAGTTTCACTCTAAGTTAATAAATTTTATAGTGCAACTTGAAACAAGGTGACTTTTGCATGGATTCATTCAAAAATACCTATAAGGCACCGATTACTTCTAGCTGTTCTGTAAAGCATGTCTTTATACTCCAGATTTCTCCACTGCTGAGTGAAGGGTGTGTGAAATGAAAATGTACTATTAAGACTAGCTTTTTTAGAAATTTAGCTAGTCATTATGGATTTTTGGACAAGTAGGGTAAAGAAGAACAAAAACAGCAAAAGAGGCAGCTGGCAGCTGTCTGGGGAGCAGATGAAAAGCTGGGAAGAGCACTAATGGAAGTCAGGGCAAAGAGTGAAGGGCCAGACTTTACCCAGAGAAGATAAGGGAAGATGGAAATCTGGGATTGTGCTCCACAGTAGCCTTTGACAAGAAAAAAAGCCAAAACTCTTCTGCATCTAGCACAAAAGACAGGCTGGAAGATATTCTTTCTGCTCTTCCAATGAAATCAGTGACTCCTTCATTCAACTGAAGGAAAACAGGCAGCAAGATAAAGACTGTAAATGAAATGGTATCCTGGGGAACCTGAGCAGCTCCGTTATTTATGGCTTCACACCCTGCTTTCCTTGGAAAACATCACCAGCGGTTTGGTTTTTACTGAAACACGTCCAGAGCTGGAGGGCAGTAAGGAGAGGGAAATCTCCTGATGGAATAAGTAGTGTTTTAGGTGACAGCAGCTTCCTTCATTTTGAGTAAGAGGCGGCGTAAGATGTTGAGGGTTTTCTTCTTGCTCCTGCAGTGGAGGGTATCTTATGCAGCAATGCATCATCAAGGAATCCTCTTCAGAGACATGACTGAAGTATTTAGACAAACAGCAGCAAGGGGTTTGCTGTGCCCACGCATTTGCCTGGGCTGAGGATGTGTCTCAGACATTGTGCTGTGCTTGCTGTTTGGCCTTGTTTTACCAGACCTAAAACTCTCATTTGCATGAGAAGCTGCTGCAGCAGGAGGGAGCAGAGTGCACTCTGGTGCAGCTAGTGAGAGGTGTTCATATATGTTGTTACACAAACATGGCCAGCACAGGAAAGCTGCTGCTGGCATGCCCTGGGGCTCTGTCCAAGCTGCTCCATGGAGAGGCTGCTGTTCAGCAAGGGAAGAGGGAGGAGAGGTGGGAAGACCAGACATGATGCTGATGTGGAGACTTTGCTCTTGGAATCATAGAATCCTTTGGGTTGGAAAAGACCTCTAAGGTCATTGAGTCCAACTGAAAATCTAACACTGCCAAGTCCACCACCAAACCATGTCCCTAAGCACCTCATCTACATGTCTTTTAAATACCTCTAGGAATGGTGATTCCACCACTGCCCTAAGCAGCCTGTTCCAGTGCTTTACAACCCATTCGGTGAAGAAATTTTTCCTAATATCCAACCTAAACCTCCCCTGGTGCAACTTGAGTCCATTTCCTCTTGTCCTATCTCTTGTTGCTTGGGAGAAGAGACCAACAACCACCTTGCTGTAACCTCCTTTCAGGTAGCTGTAGAGAGCAATAAGATCTCCCCTCAGCTTCGTTTTCTCCAGACTAAACAACCCCATTTCCCTCAGCTGCTCTTTGTAAGGCCTGTGCATGTATTGGCACCCATCCCTATGGTGGATTGTGCCAGTGTCACCTGGTTGCACTGACATGAAAAGAGCAGTGCCACCCCATGCAATTCCTCCCTTAGAGGCAATCTGTGAAACTGCTTCAGAGATTTCACTCCTACAAGGATAAAGAGCAGTTTCAACTCACCCAGCCAGCAAGCTCCATTTGCTTGGGTGGCATCAGCTTTGCCAGAGTCCTGCTAGCCAGACATCGGCTTTTAGGTGGTGTCCTGGAAAAAAGCCATGTTCTGGCTCGCACGCATGTGAGGGATCAACACATCTTTCTACAGGCATGCACAGGGAGCATGATTTCTCAGATCTGTGCCCCACCAGCTTGCTCTCTGCCAGTGGCACTCTGCCAAAGCCCCCTCTGCTCAGCCTCCAGGGAAAGGCAGGAGGCAAGAGAAACTCTCAGAGGATGGGCACAAAAAAGCAAACTTTTTTTAAGGCTTTATGATGGAACTGGCTGTCAGGGGCAACAAGCAAGACATGGTGCTGGGCTGTGCAAAGAGGCCTACAGGTGGGGAAAAAGCAAAACCCAAATGCCTGTCAGCAATGCAGACAGATTTTGGCGATGTTTTCTCATATAAACTTGCATTTCAGCTCAGACACAGCCAGCAAATAGGAGAGTACAAAGGTGAGCATGACTAACTCCTTCTAAGAGGGTGCGCTCCTCATTTGAGACCGCACACAGAGGGGTGTTGGCCTCAAGCCCCAACCCTTCTGCCAGCACGGCTCGTGCCACCGTGGGCACAACATCTGCTGGGCCACTGTTGGAGCACATAAATGTTCTTGCATGCATCCATGCGACAGGTGTAGAAACCCCCCTCTGCATTGCTCCCAGCTGCTGTGGAGCAAAAACATTCTGTGTACGCACAGGATCTGGCTCAGTACGTGCCAGGGAAAGCAAGGCTCTCTCAGCCCTGTGCCCATACCAGAATCCACCACCAAGGGCTGGATTGGCTCTGAGATGCTCTATCAGAGCTCTTGAGCATATCCAGGCTTGCTAGACATGGGACATGGGACACTGGCACCATGTGGTTTCCTGCTGGAGGCAGAGGATCTCCCTGTCTTGTGTGCAGCTGGTGTCCTGAACTCCTGGTTGGTCAACAATTAAACCACGCTCTTCACCCAACTACAAAACATACGCTCCTCTCCTGTCTTCCTGCTCCCTGCTTCTTCTCTTAACTCATACCTTGCAAGTTTAAGGTACTTCTTGTCCTCCTGAGCCCAGATTTTGTGGTTTAACCACCCTCCGTCAGCCCTGCTCAGGAGGATGTATACGCCATCCCAACAGCATATGGCTAATTCAGCCTACACTGAGGCACAGTGTGGTAAAGCAGCTCCACCACCTCAGCCTCCATGCAAAAGAGTTATGCAGGCAGAGAGATTTACCAAATCATGGTAGCCAGCTTTCATACCATCTTCTCACTGTCCTTCTGCACAAGCACTGTCTATAGACATGTGGGAATTGCAGTGACGAGACTCATTTGGGAGGTAACCTGTTAAGTCTTTATATGGTTCAGCTGTTCCAAAAATAGCAGCTTTCTAGATTAAGCCACTACCTGAGCATGGTTGGCCATACCCAAGCCTTTCTAACTTATTAGCACTGAGCCTATTATGAGCTGAAGGATATGCTTTAGCCACGCAAGCCAGCACTGAAACTCACTGATTTCCACATCAAAATGCCAAAGCTGTATGGTCTCTAATTGATGAGTAGGAGTTTGCGAAGGATGTCAGGTGTTACTTTTGTTTTACTGTGAGTCACTATCAATATTGGCAAGCATAATAAAAGCAGAGAAATACATTAGGCACCAATTGTTGTTCATCTTGCAGTAAAAGACACTAGTCATGGGGACTGAGATGTTATACCGCCTGTGCAGCCTGCTGTCCTGACAATTTCATCTCTTTACTGCTAAGTGCTCTATCTCAAAGGTTGGCATATCTATGTATCTATGTCTCATTTGGTCACATGTTTTGGGAGGTAATATTCAGTATTACAAGTAATGGAATCACACAGAATTTTCCACTTACCTCTGGATGAGGATAGTAAAGCCATATACATACATTTTTGAAATATATATATGTTTAGATGTACTTACCTCCTCCATCTCTACAGTGAGCAAACTGCAGTGGTTTCCTTGCTGCAACAGAAAGTCATTCAAGGGACTGACTTCCCTAAAATATATTACACAGCTGAATATGAGCCCTTTTCTACAGCAATGTTTTAGCCTATGGTGTAACTGGATTGGTGGTCTCTGCATGGGCAAGCTGGACGGATACACAGGGATCACGCCACTCTCTCACCTGCGTCTGATGTGATTCCTGCCATGCACAGCTGAACTGGCAAAACTTCTGCACTTAAAAAGCCTGGGCTTATTGGCTGTTGTGATAACTGGGGAGGCTAAATCCACATAACCACAAACAGCATTTCCTCCAGATCTCTCTCTTTTTTTTTTATTTTTTTTTTCCTTTCCCTATGAGCTGAAATTGTCAGACCCTCATTGACTGCCACAGGAGACTTAGATGATAGACTCCTTTACATTCCTTTGCAAATTCTGCTTACAATTAATGTTCTTCTGCCACAAAACCTGACCCAATTTTCTGCCTCTGAATAGTCAATGCTCATGCAAAAAGGCTAATCAGTGATTCTGAGGGTGTTTTCCACCAAATGTTGAGAGTTCTGGGCAGCTGATTGAGTAGGTTCAGTCTGTAATAAATGCTTTGCTCACCAATGGAGAGTGTAATAAGTAATAAAGCACTGAACATAAATCCTCTTTACCCAGAGCATCAATATTTAAGAATATCAATGTTTAATGCTGTCATTTTAATTTCATTGAATGCATTGATTTATTTCAGCATGCAGGAACAAAATCAGAAACTAATTTAGCTAATGAGTTCAGTTAAGCTTTTATTTTAAAAAGGCAATGGAAATAAGTTAAGAGGAGGTCTAATGCTTTGAAACTATTTACTTTCAAAGGAAGAGGAAGTTGCACTCAGAAAAAAGAGGTGTTTTGATCAAATCATAGTCAGCTGTCAGGGGCATTTAGGGACACACAGAAGAGTTTAAATTTTTTTTTTATATAAGCTACAAAGATCTGACATGAATGAATGAGTTGATTAAAATCCCCATGCTGTCTTTGCAGACACTGGCGCTGAGTTGCCAGTACAGTGATAGTAGTTAATCCTCAGTTACATCTATTTTAAAAGTCAATTTTAAACATATGTTCAGTGCTGATATATTTCTCTGTAGGTGGCTTTCTTTTAGCACAGTCTGTAGTTTACAACATTTCAGCCAGTTTCCCTCTGGGATATCGATTTTCAAGCTTCTTGTCTTGGTTAGGAAATTAAAACTCCTCAGATGAACAGGCTGACATTCAGAAATAATGTCTGGATCATTTTCAGTATACCACAGCCTACATGAAAGCAGGAGCTAGACAAGGAAAGACCAGCTGCAGCTACATCCTACCTTGTTATAAATACCAGGAAAAAATGACTTTGTTACCAATAAGTGCAAAATGTGTCCTTTAACTACATACCAGAAGCCACATTTTGCAGATCCAACTCCCTTTGGAGTAGTAAATCTCCTTTTGAAGACAGATAGCACCTACCTGGAGAAGAATGGGAACTAGCAGACAGCTGGTCTTTGATTGACACCTCGCTGTCTTCCCTCTTCTCCCTGTACCCAATGTTCAGACATTTTTGGCATTTGTGTGAGGGTAGGAAGGAGCAGGTCCAGGCCATACCTCAACTGCAAGGACACAAGGTGTTGGAGCAGGGAATCAACACAGTATTTTGGGAGCAGCTGGAGCTGAGAAGGGCCTGAGAGATGGCAAGGAGATCTGCCCCTGGCTTCAGTGCCGAGTTTGGCAAGGCCAAAGAGGGTGCTTACTACTGAATTCCAGAACAGGCTCTGGAGGAGCCTAGAAGGCTGGAAGTGGGACATATATGCCCATGAAAGGGGGACAAAATGTGAAGAGGAGAAATACTGAAATCCTGGAATCACCTTGAAACCCTGAGAACCACTGTCCTCATGGAGTCTGCTGATGGATAAGACCTGAGACACCCCAGAGTAGCTAAATATTTTGAGGCTCTCTTTTCTGGCAATTAACCCAGGCAGCAATAAAGAGAGCATTAAGCAAGTTCTTGAGAATAAGTTCTGGAAATCCTTAAAGAGAGTGATATTAAGAACATGTTTTTTATCTGAGCATCGCTTAAGCAACCTCTTGCCAAGGTAGCTCGGCACCCAGCCCAACAGAGCCATGAACAACTGTTGCCCAAAACAAACCTACCATACATTTTCTGTAGGTGTTACGGTTTCTACCACACCTCTTCCTTTTTACACTTTGACTGTGTTTTATGCAGCACAATAGTTTTAGGCTGCTGACATCTTTTTGATTAGGTTTTCATACACATTCTGTTTTGTCTAAGCAGGAAAAGTGTGATTTAAGCTCCCATACATACAAGTAAATGAAATTAAGAGGATAAGATAAGGTAGAAATAAAGAAGAAATCCTGGTGACTCTATTTTTGTCATAAAGCTACAGAGAGGACATTTTACTGGGTATGGCTCCAGAGTTGGGGTCAGTGCACTGGCCCTGCAAAGGACCTTCCATGTTTGTGATCTTGAGCAAATCTTTC
>NW_010308932.1:30480-30736 GCF_000700745.2 Antrostomus carolinensis
CCTACCTGCTATGGTTTCCCTGCCAGCATTGCTCTGTCTTTTCTATTTATTCTGTAAGTCCCCTGGAGCTGGGGCTCTCTCTTGTCATTTGCTTGTACACAGTGGAATATTGTTAAGTGCCAGTAAACACCTATACTTTTGCTTGAGTTCAGCATTGGATCTCTGACTGTGAAAGTCTCGTGACAAGGCATAAATTTGGTGCCAAAATTAAAAGATGGGCTTTGCTCATCTTCAAGTTCTCCTCCCTACCCACCCC
>NW_010308932.1:30777-41426 GCF_000700745.2 Antrostomus carolinensis
TGCTTTTGTTCTTAGCTCTGCCAACAATTTTGTATGTGATCCTGTGGCTCCTTCCTGGTGTCAAGGGAGGGACGTAGACCCTGGTGGAGGAGTTTATCAGGGCACGGTGAGGGACCCATGTGGGTGCTGTATGCACTGCCCTTTTGTTGTCCCTCCTAGGGACAACAAAGTGTTGTAGAATAACTTTTACTAATGGAACTGTTATCACTAATGTTATCACTACATCGCTGGGGCATGAGCAGGGAGGCACCAGACCCAACACTTTACTCAGGAGCATGGGATCATCCTGATGTGCCATGGCTTCTAGGTGAGTGTTCAAGCAACCCCTCCAAGGCTGCCTACTCGCATCAGGTGTATATATGATCTTTGCCTGCATGTATCAGTTGCCATCTTCGTGGAGGTGGCCTGAGCCACACAGCCAGCATGTGGAGTGGCCTTGGACACTGTCAGGTGACTCCAGGTGTTCCAAGTCTCAGCTCTTGCAGATTCAGTAGGACCACCAGTGTCCAGGGCTTTCACACCCTCCTCAGCCCACATATTTCCCCTGTCAGACATGCTGTTTTCTGGTGACTGTTTCTCCATCCACACCAACAGGTACCTATGGGTCCCCCTCACACAAGCCCACACAGAAGAGGTGGTCAGACTGCTTTATGCCTCAGCACTTCCCCAGATCATACAACTGTTCAAAACTCTAAGGACCTGTAAAATGAAGTGACACACACTCTTATTTGAAGAAACACTTATCGTTATAACTAATTTTCTAGAAGTGGAACATGTCCTGGGGTGGAATTTGTAACATATTAATGATGATATCTTTGCTTTTGCATCCTCTGGGGAGTGAGACTCTGCCTACAACAGAAAGAAGGAGAGAAAAGAGGAACTCTCTTGCTGTAGGAAAGAAATAAAAGAAATACTATGATTTTTCCAGCCCCTTTGCAAAAGATATGGAATGAAATTTTATATGCAATAGAGAATGTGTTGAGTATTTTCAAAAAAGATTGTATATGCTTTGCTTAGTCACTTATAATAAATGTTACCAAATGCATTCATCAGAGTGTAAAATTTAAAAAAAAAATTTTTTTCCACTTAGAATTTTCTTTTCCTTTCAATGCATCTAGTTTCTGAGTACCCTGGCAACCAGAGCCCTGGAAAAATGTTCTCTGTATAAATCAGTGTCAAACTTCCCAGTTTATTACCTGTTTGTGATTTTTGAGCTTCTTTGGACTGTGGTTTACCTGCCCTTGCCCTCTCCTTCCCTGATTTGCACTCCTGTGCTGCTCATGCATGGAGGGCAAGGCTGTAATCTCTGCCCTGAGCCTGCGAGCCCTGGCTGCTCTGGGAAGAGGATTTCTTCTGAATACATTTGGTTTATTTAGGGAACTACCAAGGCAGCCAACACACATCTTCCCTGAAGGACAGGTGGAACTGGAAAGCTGTAGAAATATGAAAGCTTCACTCATGGAGCCAGCCCCAGCAACATACATGCTCACCAACCAACTGATTGTACTAGGAAGAGAACAAGCCTGTGTTGTGCTAATGCCACAGTGAGGGACCCCCCCCATCACTGGTTAGTCACTGGGTTTTCTGCTTTCCTCTCTGCTTTTTTATTCCCTTGCACTGGCCCTTCTCAGAGCAGCCTGCATCCACGGCCACGTAGGGACACAAAAAAAGGATGGCAAAAAAGCATTTCTTTCAGTCATCCTGACTCTTGCATTTCACTGGGGGCTTGTTCTTCCAAAATGAGGCATGACTAGGAGTACTGTATCACACAGGAGTGATTATAAGGAACAGAAAGACATGGTAATTCTCATAAATGGACATTTTTTGTGGTGATGATTTCACAATGGACATTTTTTTCCCATCTAGGTCCAGTCATGTGGAAAAGAAATACTTATGGCTAGCAATAATGTGGAATTTGTATCTGCTTAATTTAGGAAATCATTAGTGACTTGAAAGTATGACTCATACTGATGCCCAGGAACAATTGTCAGAGCAGAATACCAATATCTTCAAAAACATGGAGTTCAAAAATATACTTAATTTCACTGAGCAATTTCCCTCAGGCTTTCACATTTGAAATTTTGAAGTATGAAAAAAGCTTATTATAAATAATTGGAGAAAATAATTTATGAAACTATATATGTTGATATAGAAAGAGATAGTGTGTTACAATGAAAGGAAGAACAAGGCTACCCAGACTCTCCTAAAAGCTAGAACAGGGCTATAAATTCAAGTGCGTATTGAGGGGCAACAAAAGAATTCACTGGACTGATGAATTAGCAATAATTAGTGCATGGGACATTCAGCTGCAGAGGTCCTGGTTTCACAAAACTCTTGCTTACTTGCTTAAGTTTAAGAGATAAAGACTATGTAAAGAAAGAATATATAAAGAAAATACATAAAATATAAAGAAATTCTGCCAAGATGACTGGGAATACTCAGATGCTTATGGGGCTTTCCAATAACATCATGGGTTGGGTTGAAGTACATTACTCATTTGCTTGAAGTTAAGCACATGCTTAAGTTCCTTGACAAATGGAGGCCTAAATAGTATTGACTCAATATCACAGACAGCTTAAAAACTGCTGTCTGTGTGGCACATGCTCCTGCACACCTCTTTCTCCTTTTTCTCTCCTTGTAACTACAGTGTTGGCCGCAGTGAGCCCTGTGTCTGAAAACCCACCAGCTGCCCAGAGTAAATAGGCTAATGTGGATCATAGGGTCTCCACAGGGTTTTATTCATCCCCAGGAAGAATTTTGCAGCTCAATTGCTATTGATAAGTGATCACCAGGCCCACTGATAGATGGGAGGTAGTAGATGGGAGGCTCACTGATAGATGGCTTTATAGCCACTGTAGCCACTTACAGTAGATAAGATTACTATAAGCCATTATTTCCTTTTAAATAGCTTGCTCAATATTTTATCACAATGAAAAGGTTCACCACTCAGCAATAACGAGATATAATTAACTCTTGTTACTAGTGTGGCACAGACCGTAAATATTATGTGGTGTCTATATGTTTCTAGACAACAAGCAGATTTAGAGATTTGAGCTGGATGCAATACTATTTCTATCTCTGATTGCATTAGCTTAAGGTCCTGGAAGATCTGTTCCAGATGTGCAGATTTTAGGAGTAACACCCTGGTTAAGCAGTTTGCAGTCTCCACAAAGCTTTTTTTTTTCTTTTTTTCTTTTTTAAAAAATTTCCATCTGAACTAATGGTTCTTTGGTCTTACGTTAGTTTCATCCAGTTGTCATAGATCACAAGAGAGTTGTCATTTACTGGCAAGTGATGATCTACTCATTTAGATTTCCACACCTCTTTACGCATTCATGCTGATTCAAAGGAAACGTAGCGAATGCTTTAGGTGGAATCTTGGTAGACCCAGTGAGGATTATTTATAAGTTAGCATGTCAAAAGTGATCAATGCAGTTTATAGAGACACTCAGTTTTCACACACACATGTACATATATATACATGAAGTGAATATTTTATTATTTGTTTATTTATGTATGTGTGCCTGTATAGACATAACTGTGATGCACATCCTAATGTTAAAGATTCAAAATAAAGTTGAAGAGTGTAAAGGCTGACATTTCTTGTTTATATTTTTTTTTGAAGCTGATGGCTGGATGAGCATGAATTTTCCTTTTAGTTTATATTTATCCCCAAAGCATATTAAAAAGACAGTTTCCCTTCATTTCTACATTGAATGTGTCTGGTGCCCTCAAGTGAAACCACTGACTCATGCTCCTTCAAAAGCCTCTGGTGATCATTAATTCAGGAAACTAGATGTAAGAGAAAATACTTTGCTGTCTTGGAGCAAATTAAAATAAAAATCCTCAGCCATAGGACCATCTTCTCATAACACATTCCAAGTACTGACTTTCTTTTTATTGGTTGGCCTATAACATACTGTAGCCAAGTATTTTTCCCTATGTCTACTTTGTGGAATTAAAGCAAAACTGCTATATCTTACACACCTCAGAGGTGGCTGCTGCAAAGCACTTCTACAGGGAAACTAGAGAGACCATGTCTTCCAAGTCATACTTAATCTCTTTGATTTTCATCATTCATTTCCCAGATCTTTGCCAGAACCAGGAAACTGAAATATACCTTTCATATTCCAAGATTAAGCTAAAAAAAAATAATTGACGGGAGCTTAAAAATACATTATTACTTTTAATACAAGGAAAATAATTTATTAACTTCTCATTTTTTATACTAGTTGTGATAGCATGGTTGGTTAAGTCTTGCAGTGGCCCTCACAGTGACCTGTGGTTTTGAGTTTGTCCTGTTCTCCTGTGTATGAGATAAAAAGATAAAGAAGGAGCAACCTAGAATTATCCTTCATTTATAGTTTTTGCCCTTTGTTCTTATGGAAGACTTGTCTCAGTGCTAAAACAAGAATTAGAAGAAGCATTCCCATGTAAGTTCTACACCACCTCCTACTTACTGGTGGCAGCAGCATTCTTCTCTTTCCTACTTAGGCCAGTAATACAGAGGTGCCAATTGAGAATTCCCCTCCTAAAACTAAATTACCCTGAATATCCCATCACATGTATTATCTCATGAAAGTGTGTTTTAAAAAAATGAATTTGAATTAAAAAAAAAAAAAAAATTTCTTTTCCTTCTTTTTTTTTTACTGTGGGTTTTTTAATATGTATTTCTTGAACTTCACCACCTAGACAGCTATGCATATGTGGATTGATGCTTCGGGGAGAGCTAGTAGAAAACACAATATTTTAGCTTTTTATTTTTAATTCAATTAATAGAGACCAGACTCCAGGCTTGAATTATCTCTCCTGCCTTGCATCACGAAGACAAGTGTCTTAAACAGAGATGGGCCATTATACATTCTCAATGCATAGACCAGAATGCCTAAAAATAGCTTCAGCACAGAAACATCATTGTAAAACCTTATTTTTCCAGGCTGTTTTTTTATTGGATAACAACCCTCTCTGTAGAGTAACTAGCTGGAATAAAATATACACATTCCATGAGCCCTAAAAGAAGACCAATAAAAATGAATCTCTGTTGGCTCTATCAGTGTATACACACAGCAGTATGCAGCCCATGCCTCCAAAACATACACCTTAAATACTTAAGAAAGACACAGGATTGCAGAGAGTATAGGTAGAATAATCAGCACAGTGATGACAAAGATGTTAATTCCAGTTTTTTCATATATTTACTGTTTTTACTCAAATATTAGTTTGGTTTTCTTTCCTTTATTTCCTTCCTCATGATTGAGTCCTAAGAAAACCTAAGGTTTTGTCTTAAACCGTTGTGTGAGTGGCAATTATGCTGCCTAACTTCAGATAATGATAATCAAGATGTCAGCAGCTGACCTACTCACCCCAGTTCCCTTCATGCTCCATTGAGGGAAATAGGCACATTTTTGTGAGCAATTCATTAGCCCTATTTTAAGCATTTGCTTTAGGGTAGGTGAATCAAACATATTTCATATGCGTGAACTTTTTTCTCCAGAGGGAATCTAAATGACTAACTCACATGGAAATGCCTACACTGAATGTGGTTATTTCTCTCTGTCAGGATCTGCTGCCATGAAAATCCCTGGTTAGGGGTAGGAGCCCCTTTGGTCTGATGCAGAATGTTCATTCCTGTATTCTGGGTGGCTCCTGGGCAGGGAGCTCAAGCATGGATTCATCACAGAGACACAGCATATGCTGCTTGACCATTTTCTGCTAACTAATGATTTGGGCTGAGAGAGGATTAGCTGAAATGAGAGACAGGGGAGGTGGTGAGCGGAGCAGTAGAGGAGAAACACGTTGCAGTGTCTATCTTATGTCTTCCCCTAGAAATTCAAACTTGTGTTTGTCTCCCCAGGCTTCCATGACTGTTGGGGAAGAGATTACAAAATAAATAATGGAATAACTAGAACCATCCATGAAACAGCTGCAGTGACAACAGTGGAAAAGGGTTGCTTGGGAAATGCAAAGGAAACCTTGCATTGCATTGCCAAATCTAGCAGAACATTTCTACGATACTGAAGCCATGATAGCTCACCCTAGTCACATAATCACATCTTTCCCTTCACTTACTCTTATTACATAGTGGTATGGATTTGATTATGCTGTCAGCAAATACCCTGCATCCTTGAAATGAATGAATATGACATGTTTGGCAATATGGAGAACACCAATAGGTTAAACATAATTCACATAAAGCTAATAAAAAGAACAAAAATAATTTACATATTAATCACAGGGTTCTAATCTGCCAGAAGACAGCAGGGAAATTGATCTCTCACAAGTATGGACTGAGAAAGTAGGCTGAAAAGGGAATTGAGCTCAAAGACAGGACAAGCCATGACTTTCATCACATGCAGTCTGAATTTAAAAGCTACCAATTTGGTAGGGAGAAATCCATTAGCCACAGTGCATCAGCCCTTGCTGGGTACACGAGGATTCCATAGCTGCTCTGAAGAAATTCACATTGACCTGGACAAAGAGCTGCTTATACACTGGTATCCATGAGAAATCCTGTATAACCTTAGCAAGACCGGCACACACTATGGTCATTTTAAAAATGACGAGATGAATTACAGGGTGAGAAGTTAAAGAGCAGCTCAGAAATACTAGTTGATCTTGTTCCTGAACTTAATGGTTATTGTATCCTTTATTAGAAATGCTCTCAAAAGAGTCGTCAAGTGTTATGTGTACGAACTCAGGCACACAGCTGTGGCAGCTGAACATTGTATTTGTGTATATGTGTGTGCACGTGTGTACATACACTGGGAAAAAGATGAGCTGAAATTAATGACTTTTCTTCTGGAATTAAGATTCCCAGGATGGCCAATTACAGCATACCATTGCTAGTAAGCAGGTATAACACAAGAAAGTATACACAGAAGTATTGCTGCACCAATACAAACTGCTATCTACAGTGCACACCTCTGCAGATTATTTAGACTTGACTGTAGGGATATTCTGTCTATCAGCAGAATATTAATTATGCCATCATTTTAGAAAAATTGAGGCATTCTTGACTTACAAAAGGCAAAACGATTGAAGTTGGCCATGGTATCTGCCCTCCATCAATTCCCCTAATGTCGACAGTCTACGGCCATTTATATTTTGAAATCTGTGCTGGTTTTGGCTGGGATAGAGTTAATTTTATTCACAGTAGCTGGTATGGGGCTTTGGTTTGGATTTGTGCTGGAAACAGTGTTGATAATGCAGAGATGTTTTCGTTGTTGAGTAATGCTTACACAACATCGAGGCCTTTTCTGCTTCTCACACCGCCCCACCAGCAAGGAGGCTGGGGGTGCACAAGAAGTTGGAAGGTGGCACAGCTGGGACAGCTGACACAGACTGACAAAAGGGATATTCCACACCATATAACATCATGCTCGGCATATAAAGCTGGAGGAAGAAAATAAAGGGGAGACATTCAGAACGGTGGCGTTGTCTTCCCAAGTAACCATTGCGCGTGACAGCCCCGCTTTCCTGGAGATGGCTGAACATCTGCCTGCCGATGGGAAGTAGTGAATGAAACCCTTGTTTTGCTTTGCTTGTATGTGTGGTTTTTGCTTTACCTATTAAACTGTCTTTATCTCAGCCCACAAGTTTTCTCACTTTTACCCTCCTAATTCTCTCCCCCACTCCCCGGGGAGTGGGAGTGAGCAAGTGGCTGTGTGGTGTTCAGTTGCCAGCTGGGATTAAACCATCACAAAATCTTAACTATTTCACCAGTCTCTGCCCTTGAAAAGTCATTACTGTATCATTAGATCATGTGCTCTTACTGGTTTGTGAACTTTGCCTGAGTTTTGAGCTGAAGTTTCCCATATGGGTTCAGTGTCTCAAACTAAACAGCCACTTGTTTTGTAAGTTCTGCTGAGAAGAGTCTGGCTGTTTCTGAGAGGGGTGGCTAAAATAGGAAGAAAAAAGATTATGATGACTTTTTTAAAGTGCTTGCATGCCTTGTAGAAAACTGAAATTTAGCAAGGTGACACTTCCTCCCTAGTTTTAAGAATTAATATCCATGTAATTTTAAGGCTTAGTTTTTCTATATGGCTACCACTACCTTTTTTGACAGAAATATGATTCCAGCCCATCTTTGAAATGGGAATATCTAAACAAAAGAAAGCAACAGTCACCCAGGAAAAATGAGTCTGCTTTTGTTTTCCCTTGCTTAAGCATGCACTGCATGAATCAGTGCTCTCAAGGTAGGAGCAGTCAGTACACAGAGAGGCAAAGAAGATGCTGAGAAGAGGCAAAACCTACAACAAATCCAATATCTTTAGCATTAATATATAGATCCTTTGGTATAAACAATGCACAAAGGTAGAAAGTAGAGCTTTTACTTTAAAGAGACTAATATAACTGGTCATTTTTTATCCATTTCAGAGACTTGAGAGCCCAGAGAGCTGGCCTTTTCATGTGAATGTCAGCCATTCACAATCATGACCTCTGATACCTGTATTGGCAGAGGTCAAAGGAGACTATTTCAGATCATAGAATCATAGAACTGTAGAATGGTTTGGGTGGGAAAGGACCTTAGGGACCTTTAAAGGTCATCTAGTACAAACCCCTTGCAGTGAGCAGACATCTTCAACTAGATCAAGTTGCTCAAGAGCCCTGTCCAACCTGACCTTGAATGTTTCCAGGGATGGGGCTTCTACCACCTGTCTAGGCAACCTGTTCCAGGGTTTCACCACCATCATTGTAAAAAATTTATTCTTTGCATCTAGTCTAAATGTACCCTCTTTTAGTTTAAGACCATTACCCCTTGTTCTATTACTATAGGCCCTGCTAAAGAGTTTGTCATCTTTCTCATAGGCCCCCTTTAACTACTGAAAGGCCACAATTACGTCTCCCCGGAGCCTTCTCTTCTGCAGGCTGAACAACCCCAACTTTTTCAGTCTGTCCTCATAGGAGAGTGTTCCATCCTTCTGATAATTTTTATGACCCTCCTCCAGACTCACTCCAACATGTCCATGTCTTTCTTGTGCTGAGGACCCCAGAGCTGGACACAGTACTCCAGGTGGGGTCTCACCAGAGCAGAGGGGCAGAATCACCTCCCTCGACCTGATGGCCACACTTCTTTTGATGCAGCCCAGGATACAGTTGGCCTTCTGGGCTGTGAGCACACATTGTCAGCTCATGTTCAGCTTTTCATCCACCAGTACCTCTAAGTCCTTCTTGGCAGTTCTCAGTGCTTTCTCCCCCAGCCTGTATTGATGCTGCGGATTGCTCTGACCCACTTACTCTGTGATGGGATGTAGTTTGCAGGAAGGGACTAAATTAAAGACCTCCAGGTTTATTAAGGACTCCTTATGCTGAAGAATGTCACATTTAGGTTTCCTCCTGCCTCCTTCTGTGGCCTGTAATTTAGACCTACAATACAAGATAGGCCAGGGTACCTCAGTAGTTACCGTATTGAGAATAGCTGTTGCTTCAGGCACTGCTAACATAAATAACTATGGGCCAGCAAGTGCTTTATTTAGTCAAATTAGGTCTGTCTGATGCTGCATAAAATCCCATTGAGACAGTTTATTCAGCATAAGCCAGGTCAGTGACTTTGGCTAAATGTGCATTAAGAATGTAACAGCGGAAAAGAACAAAGTCCATTAAACCCAGAGGTTAAATCCAGGACTGGTTGTTTGTCAATGCTTAGAAAAGAGTTTAAAATACAGCTTGGCTAGGGTATTCCTTTTCCCAAAATACCTTCCAGCCTAAGCAGTCAGCCACTTCTTGAACCAATATGAAGTTTAATTTGGAGGACCACAATTCTGCAGGTACGGAAATATCTACATTTCTCTACAGTTTACCCATTTAAATCACTTTGGGGTTGGTGGTCTGATAGGATTTTACACTACTCCCAAATTAAGTCCCTGAAGTAGATCCTGTTAGCACCTAGAGCAACTAAAAAGGCATTTTCAAATACTTCCTAGATCTATGGTGCCAGTATATCAGAAGATCTGAGGGTGTACTTATGGCTGAACCCAGGAAATGTTTTATCATCTCCCACAATGTAGACAAACAGTTTGCACAAATGCTGACACAGCCTAGAAAGAGATGAGGACTGTAGTGCCTTAGAGCCCTTGTCAGAGTGGAGTGTGAGTCTGTTTAACATCAAGGAGGCAGATGGTCCAGGTCTCTAGGAGATAACTTGATTTCCACCCACTTCCAGTTCTAAGCACTGCAAACTGGCCCTTCTGTCAGTGCAGCTGGCCAGTGAAAACTCACAATACCTCTCATCGGGTCTCTGAGCCTCCCTGGGGAACGGGGAGGTTCTCCCAAAGGTAGCAAGCTCCATGGTGTTTGTGTCATTCAGTGTAACTGTATGGGATCTAGTTGCTCAGCGCTAGTAACATCAACTGCCGTTGAGTCTGAAGAGCTGGTGGTGAGAAGGCAGGAAGATTAATGGACACACTCGATGTGTTTCTTGGAAGAGCTGAAGTAGAAAGAAGCAGCTTGGATGCACAGCTTATCATAACTAATCCTTTATCTTTTTATGTTCTGTCTGAGACCAAACAAGTATTTTGGATGAAGCATTCAGCATGTAAATCAGTGCAGACCTCATCTGGGGTCAGCCAAGGCAGGTTCTGTTTCTGGAAATGGGAAAGGCACACTGTGCCTCTCCAAAGACTTCTCTACAGCTGTCACTCAAGGCAGAG